>NC_092742.1:3974344-4041844 GCF_047496795.1 Chiloscyllium punctatum | reverse complement strand
GATCCATCTCCACCTCCTCCAGTGGTCTCCAGCATCACAGATACCAGTCTCCTGCCAATTCACTCCATGTGACATCAAGAAATAGTTGGAGACACTGGATACGGCAAAGACTACGGGCCCTGACAACATTCCAGCAATATTATGAGTGGCATGGTGGCTCAGTGGTTAGCACTGCTGCCTCACAGCACCAGGGTCCTGGGTTCAATTCCCGCTTGTCTGTGTGGAGTTTGCACATTCTCCCCGTGTCTGTGTGGGGTTCCTCCGGGTGTTCCAGTTTCCACCCACAATCCAAAGATGGGCAGGTCAGGTGAATTGGCCATGCTAAATTGCCCACAGTGTTAGTCAGGGGTAAATATAGGGTAAGGGAATGGGTTTGGTTGGGTTTCTCTTCAGAGGGGTGGTGTGAACTTATTGGGTCGAAGGGCCTGTTTCCACTACTGCAGATAATCTAATTACTAAGGACTTGTGCTCCAGACCTTGCTGCTCCCCTAGTCAAGCTGTTCCAGCACAGTTACAACACTGGGATCTATCCAACAATGTGGAACATTGCCCAGATATGTCCTGTACATAAAAAGCAGGACAAATCCAACTGATATATGACTATCAGTCTGCTCTTGATATCAGTAAAATGATGGAAGGTACAATCAACAGTGCTCCCTGCTCAGTGACGCCCAGTTTGGGTTCTGCCAGGGCCGGTCAGCTCCTGACCTCATGACAGCCTTAATTCAAATATAGACAAAAGAGCTGAATTTGACCAAGTGTGGCATCAAGGAGCCCTGGTAAATCTGGAATTGGTGGGAATCAGGGGGCAAAGTCTCTGCTGGTTGGAGTTAGACCTGGCACATACAAAGATGGTTGTGGTTGTTGGAGGTCAGTCATCTCAGCTCCAGGACATCTCTGCAGGAGTCCCTCAGGGGAGTGCCCTAGGCCCAACCATCTTCAGCTGCTTCATCAATGACCTTCCCTCCATCATAAGGTCCGAAGTGGGGATGTTCACTGACGATTGCACAATGTTCAGCACCATTCACGACTCCTCAGAAACTGAAGCAGTTCATGTTCAAATGCAACAAGATCTGGATAATATCCAGACTTGGGCCAACAAGTGGCAAGTTAAATTCACACCACACAAATGCCAGACAATGACCATCCCCAATAAGAGACAATCTAACCACTGTCCCTTGATATTCAATGGTGATACCATCACTGGATCTCCCATTAACAATAACCTGGTGGGTTATAATTGAGCAGAAACTTATCAAGTTTCTTTTAAAAGTGGTTACAAGAGCTAGTCAGAGGCTAGGAATACCGCAGTGAATAACTCACTTCTTGACTCCCCAAATCTATGAGGCACAAGTCAGGAGTGTGAGGGAATACTCCCCAATTGCCCTGGATGGGGGCATTTCCAACAACACTCAAGAAGCTCCACACCATCCAGGACAAAGCAGCTGCTTGATTGGCACCATATCCACAAACATCCACTCCCTCCACCAGTGACGCTCAGTAGCAGCAGTGTGTACTATCTACAAGATGCGCTGCAGAAATTCACCAAAGTTCCTCAGACAGCACCTTCCAAACCCACGCCCACTTCCATCTAGAAGGACAGGGGAGGTGGATACATGGGAACACCACCCCCTGCAGGTTCCACTCCGAGCCACTTACCATCCTGACTTAGAAATATATCACTGTTCCTTCACTGTCGCAGGGTCAAAATCCTGGAATTCCCTCCCTAAGGGCATTGTGACTCTACCTACAGCATATGGTTCAGGAAGGCAGCTCACCCCCACCTTCTCAAGGGCAATTAGTGATGGCAATAAATGCTGGCTCAGTTAGTGATGCCCATGTCACTCGGGTGAGTTCAAAAAAGCAGACTTGATGGGCCAAATTGCCTCATTCTGCTGCTATGTCTTTTGATGTTATAGCTGTGCAATTTTTTTCCTGTTCAGACGATCATCCAATTCTCTTCAGAATCCAAGCCTGCATCCACCACGCTCTCAGCCAACACATTCCAGACCTGATCCACGCACTGCCTTCTTCTCGTCTCCCCTCCTGCTTCTTTTACAAACTACCAGAGATTGGGTCCTCGGCTTGAAATCCTTGCACCAATGGAAGCAGTTTCTCCCTCTCTATCTGCCCAGACCCTTTAGCATTTGAAATACCTTGAACAAATCTTCCCTCAATCTACTCCCCAAGGAAAACAGTCCCAACTTAGCCAAACTGCCAAGGTAACTGACCTTGATAGCAGTGCAGACTAGATACAAAAGAATAATATCTGGCACTCAAGAGTCAAATTCAAAGGAGCAATTACATGATCCAGGGTGATATCGGCTGGTGTTAAGGGGTCATGGGATTTGGTCAAAATTTCCAAAGGATGAAATTATCATCGTCGGGTTAGAATTAGGATCAATTTAGGGTTAAGGTTTAGGGTCAGGGTTTACTTTTTAACATTATATAAATAAACTAAGTAACCTGTTATATTAACTAGACAGAGCTGTGATTTTCACCCACACAGAGCACTCCATGGGTTGTACCAGTCACTGGCTGGGTCATCATTTATTGCCTGTCCCTAGTTACCCCTTGAGAAGGTGGGGGTGAGCTGCCTTCTTGAACTGCTGCAGTCCATGTGCTGTAGGTAAAGTCACAATGCCCTTAAGGGGGGATTTCCAGGATTCTGACCCAGTGACACTGAAGGAACGGCAATATATTTCCAAGTTAGAATAGTGAATGGCTTGGTGGGGAATTTGCAGGGGATGGTGTTCCCATGTATCTGCTGCCTTTGTCCTTCTAGATGGAAGTGGTTGTTGGTTTGGAAGGTGCTGTCTGATGTTCTTTGGTGAATTTCTACAGTGCATCTTGTAGATAGTACACACTGCTGCTACTGAGCGTCAGTGGTGGAGGGAGTGGGTGTTTGTGAATGTGATGCTAATCAAGCAGCTGCTTTGTCCTGGATGGTGTCAAGCTTCTTGAATATTGTTGGAGCTACACTTAATCAGGCAACTGAGGAGTACTGGGTCATACTCCTGACATGTGCCCTGTGGTTGACGGACAGGCTTTGGGGAGTCAGGAGGTTACTCACTGCAGTATTCCTAGCTTCTAACCTGCTTTTGTAGCCACTGTATTTGTCTGCTTAGATCAGTTCATTTTCTAGTCAATGGAAACCCCAGAATGTTGATAGTTGGGGATTTAATGATGTCGAGGTGTAATGATTAGATTCTTCCTTGTTGAAAATGGTCATTGACTGGCATTTGTGCGGCACAAATGTTACTTGCCACTTGTCAGCCCAAGTTTGGATATTGTCCAGATCCTGCTGCATTTGAACACGGACTATTTCAGTATCAGAGGAGTCACGATTGGTGCTGAACATTGTGCAATCATTAGCGAACATCCCCACTTCTGATCTTATAATGGAGGGAAGGTCATTCATCGAGCATGATAGTTGCGTTAAGGGCATTTTCTGACAAGGATCTCTGATTTTGCATCCTCTAAGCTCAGTTCACCCAAGGATCAATCAGTCTATGCTGATTGCATTGCTCAGGAAGGAGACTGACTAGTATTAACAAAGAGAATGTACACCATATGAACTCGGTTACAAAAACTGACTGCTTTCTGCCAGCACTTTCTGAATTTTCTTCAGTCCACACCATAAACAACCTCCTGTTGAAGAATAATGGCCCAGTGACAGGGCAATGATGACGGTCGAACTGCTCCCAATGATCATGCCTAACTCAGTGCAGTGATGGAGTGTCGCATTGAGCAGGGTCAGGAGCCTTACTCAGTGTTGCAGTAATCACTGACTCTTTATCAGAAGTACAGCCCCTCTCCCTCAATCCAGTGAAGATCCAGCATTCTCTAAGGGAAGTGACAATACTATTGCACTAAGCTTAACATGATCCTTCTCACGCCTCCTGTCACTGTTAATAACCCAGGTTATTACACAGAGAATTCCTGCCACTCTCAAGCCTAAACATTGAAACTGCCCCTAATTCAGCCCCAACCAGAAAACCCCTGCAAACAGCCAAAATCAATTGTGTATTTGCGCTCAGGATATGACTGGCAGAACTCTGCCTGCCCAGACAAGGAGCAGATCTGGGTCAGAAGTCAGCGAGGAAGCAAAATAGGCAACCTGTGAGAAATATTGCTTAAGGATTCAGCAGGAGTGCATTCAGTTTTCAATTGGGTAGGCTGTTGTTCACTGTGTCATTGCCTTTGGATGTTTCATGGTGCTATATAGGGACCTTCCCAGTCAGGGAAGGACCTTGTGTGGAGAGTTATGCAAGTGTCAACACATTCTTGCATGCAGGTTCTCAGGGCCAGGGTTTTCTGTGAGGCACTTGGTGCCTTGATTATCTGGAGCTTGGCAGGGAGAAAGGCTACAGCTTGTTTGTAAACAGGATGAAGCAGCAGCGTGGTCCAGGCACACTCAGCTCTGTTTGATGGCAGTCTGCTCCCTCTGCTGGCTGCTGGACTCCTCTACTGGGGCCTGAGCATTAAAGTTGCCACAGAGGGGACAGTGACAGGAAGGGTCGCACTCAGTCTGTATAAACTGGACTTGGGGTTAACGCACAATCTCTCAACGGGTACGAGGAGCTCGGGCTGAGAACCTTCTTATGAGGAGCTCACACCTGGAATACACACTGCACTTAATTAATAAAACATTATAATTTACCAGCAAATCATCAGGCACAAATCCTGAGAAATCTACCCAGGCCAAATACAGGATCCTCACTGAGAAACACACATTTTAACATTGTCCCTTAGATTTAACTCAATGCTACACTTGACCTGAAACTGTTTGTTGGTGGCAATGTAGAGAGAGCCTTACTCTGATCTAACCGTGTGCTGTCCCTGTCCTGGGAGTGTTTGATGGGGACAGTGTGGAGGGAGTTTTACTCTGTATCTAACCATGTGCTGTCCCTTGTTCCAGGAGTATTTGATGGGGACAGTGGAGAGGGGCTTTACTCTGTGACTAACCCCTGTGTTGTCTCTCTCCTGGGTAGTGTACAGGGAGTTTTACTCTGTATCTGACTCCATGTTGTTCCTGTCCTGGGAGTATGTGGTGGAGGATTATGGGTGATACTCTCCTATTCAGTGTGAAATTGGATATTTTCATTAATGACACAGAAGGATTCTGGGTAACCCAAGATGGAAGATGAGAAAAAATTCTGGCAGTAACAGCTGTTCTTTTTTTGAGGTATTTTAGGTGTTGGAGGTGATTTCCTTGAATTCCAGGAGCAGCAGTCACTATTTTATATGCTGTTGCATTGTTTTGGAACAGCAGAACTTTGGAGAAAAAAAGTCAAAACAACAGCACTTTTAAAAGGGACATGTATGGAATCGCCTCTTAGAGAAGTGGTGGAGGTTAGTACAATTGCAACATTTAAAAGCCATCTGGATCGGTATATGAATAGGAAGGGTTTTAAGGAATATGGGTCAGGTGCTGGCAGGTGGGACTAGATTGTGTTGGTCAGCATGGACGAGTTGGATCGAAGGGTCTGTTTCCATGCTGTACATCTCTATGACACTATTTCCAGGCAGAGCTGGAAGTTAATGTTGGTTGACCTCTAGTGATTGCAATAAATTTATATATTAAAGAATTCCCAAGGACCTATGTCAGTATAGCTAGATGTTACTATGGTAACTATGGTCAGGATGAGTTTTTGACTCTGCTGAAATACCCTGTCATTCTCAGTTTGGAGTGTGGGAGCTTGCTGTGCACATTTCTGCTTCTGCCTCTTCTACACACCAATAATGACTAGGTGCCAAGGGCACCTCATTGATTGCAAAGACTTTTGAGATATCCGGAGGTGGAAAAAGGTGCTCTAGAAATGCATGATTTTCCTGTGGAGTCATCGCATTAGCTTGGTTAATGTGATGACTTTCAGCATGGGCCTTCGATGTGATTTTATTGTTAGCAGCCTATTGGATCAGGGTCTCTCCAGCTCTCTTCTGTCATCATGAGGCCTGCAGTTTTGATAGAGGCCTTTCCCTGGCACTAGGAATGCTGGGAGTCCCTGGATACCATAACGCCCAGCTACTGCCCAGCAATTCTGACCAACTATCTGAGTGGGTGGGGATAGGGGACCAAGGCAGAGAGGGGAGGGGAAGGAGAGGATGAGGGAGTATGAGGAGAGCTGGGTGAGGGGCTGGTGATTGTGTATGTATGTGGGGGGGGGGAGGGGTGCAGAAAGAACCTCACAGTTGCCAAGTGAGCAGTAATACCCCCACCCACCCCCCCTCCCACTCAAGTGGCATCCAACAGTGCTGTTGGATGCAGGGGGTAGGTCCTGTGTAACATTCCCTGCAGCTCCCTGACACTTTGGACCATGATGAGCTGAGTGTGTCCCAGTTTGGGTCTGGGTCTGGGTCTGGGTCTGTACCCACTGGTGGGGAGAGGGACTTTGGGGCGTTTTCCCCACGTCCACACACTTACTGTCCACAGCAGGCCCCTGGATCATATCAAACTTGTAGAGCTCCTTTGCATAGTACTCGAAGTCGGTGTTGTGGGTGACACAGCCTTGCTGCCGGTCTCTGGCCAGCTCCTGCAGTAACTCCCGGGTGCTGTTGTACATTGCCAGAACCTGGGCTGGTACCTCTGCCGGACTCGGATCCTCCGGGGGACTGGTCAGTCTCAGTTTACTGAGGATCTGGCCCCTGATCGCTTCCACCCGCTTCCTCTTGATGTGCTCTGTGTCCAACGTGGTACAGGTGGACAGTGCCCCGGTCACTACCGCCAGGTCCACGGCGCTCAGGAGCAGCACCAACCGCTGGACACACATGCTGCTGCTCTAGCCCCAGGGACACTCTGGATCTGCTCCGGGAACACACTCTCCGCCCCGGGGGCACTCTCCGGGAACACACTCTCCAGCCCCGGGGGCACTCTCCGGGAACACACTCTCCGCCCCGGGGGCACTCTCTGGGTCTGCTCCGGGAACACACTCTCCAGCCTCGGGGGCACTCTCAGGGAACACACTCTCCAGCCCCAGGGACACTCTGGATCTGCTCCGGGAACACACTCTCCAGCCCCGGGGGCACTCTCCGGGAACACACTCTCCAGCCCCGGGGGCACTCTCAGGGAACACACTCTCCGCCCCGGGGGCACTCTCCGGGTCTGCTCCGGGAACACAGTCTCCAGCCCCGGGGGCACTCTGGATCTGCTCCGGGAACACACTCTCCAGCCCCGGGGGCACTCTCTGGGTCTGCTCCGGGAACACACTCTCCAGCCCCGGGGGCACTCTCCGGGAACACACTCTCCAGCCCCGGGGGCACTCTCAGGGAACACACTCTCCGCCCCGGGGGCACTCTCCGGGTCTGCTCCGGGAACACAGTCTCCAGCCCCGGGGGCACTCTCTGGGTCTGCTCCGGGAACACACTCTCCAGCCCCGGGGGCACTCTCTGGGTCTGCTCCGGGAACACCTTCTGCTGCTCACTCGCTTCCCCACAATATCGTTCCAAACTCAGCTTCCAAACTTCCCAGCCGTTCCGCTCTCTCCGAGTGTGGATCCGCTCCTTGCTCCTCTCTGCCTCTGTCTCTCCCTTTCTCTGTTTTGGGGAAGGTGGATCTGGAAACCTTCCCCAGTGAGATCAGCAGGCAGCCTGCTCCTCTCCCTCTCTCACACATACACACACTGTCTGCCTGTCAGTTCGGCTCCACTGTCCCTCTCTCCTCTCCCCCTGCTGGGTTTTATAAGCAGGCTCAGTGACGTTCTGGGCGGCTTGGTTCATTCAGCTCAATCCCGGCTCAAAGCGCCATCTTTAAACAGAGAGACAGACAGAGAGACCAGACCGGACCAGAGAGAAAGAGAGAGAGACAGAGAGACCAGACGGGATAGACAGAGAGAGAGATAGAGACATAGAGAGAGACCAGACGGAGAGAGAGAGACATACAGACAGGATACAGAAAGAATGAAACTGGAGGCTGGAAATCAGAAACACAGTTGCTGGGAAAGCTTAGCAAGTCTGGGAGTATTCTGTCTGTGAACTGGAGTGCGTTCTCACACAACTATCTCTCACTCACCCCATGAAGTAAGTATCCTGCTGCTGTCTTGTACCAGCTGAGGAAGGTGACTCTGACCACGGACAGAATGGGGTGAAGGTTTCCCAGGTGGATGTGCATAGAGCACAGCATGGTCGGATTATGTCGCTGGCTGTGTCTGAGCTGTGCCGGACGCTCCTCCCCCAACTCTGACAGATTCAAGCATTGAAACCCCACCTCTGGGGGAAGCATGGGATTCTCCACCACAAGGGCCCTGGCTGAAGGCCAGGCAGCATTGTCCCAACAGCCGGCTTCACGGTTGCAGAAGCCAGTGCTTGTCTCTCAGTGACCATCCTTGTGTGGCCTCTGGACCTTTAAACCAAGCTGGAACATGAGGATTCTCAAGGATATGGGCACCATTGCATCTCCCAGGGTGCCTGGAGCAGATGCTGAAGATATGGTGCTACTGATCACACATCAGTTAAACATGACATAGAATCCCTACAGTGTGAGAACAGGCCATTTGGCCCATCAAATCCACACTGACCCTCTGAAGAGCATCCGACCCAGATCCACCCTATTCCTGTAACTCTGCATTTCCAATGGCTAACCCAACTAGCCCACACATCTTTGGACACAACAGGACAGTTTACCATGACCAATCCACCCTAACCTTTGAACTGGGGGAGGAAACCCATGCAGATCCAATAGACAATAGGTGTAGGAGTAGGCCATTCTGCCCTTCGAGCCTGCACCACCATTCAATATGATCATGGCTGATCATCCTTAATCAGTATCCTGTTCCTGCCTTATCTCCATAACCCTTGATTCCACAATCCTTGAGAGCTCTATCCAACTCTTTCTTAAATGAATCCAGAGACTGGGCCTCCACTGCCCTCTGGGGCAGAGCATTCCACACAGCCACCACTCTCTGGGTGAAGAAGTTTCTCCTCATCTCTGTCCTAAATGGTCTACCCCATATTTTTAAGCTGTGTCCTCTGGTTCGGCACTCACCCATCAGCAGAAACATGTTTCCTGCCTCCAGAGTGTCCAATCCTTTAATAATCTTATATGTCTCAATCAGATCCCCTCTCAGTCTTCTAAACTCAAGGGTATACAAGCCCAGTTGCTCCAGTCTTTCAGTGTAAGGTAATCCCACCATTCCAGGAATTGACCTCGTGAACCTACGCTGCACTCCCTCAATAGCCAGAATGTCTTTCCTCAAATTTAGAGACCAGAACTGCAAACAGTACTCCAGGTGTGGTCTCACCAGGGCCCTGTACAGCTGCAGAAGAACCTCTTTGCTTCTATACTCAATCCCTCTTGTTATGAAGGCCAGCATGCTATTAGCCTTCTTCACGACCTGCTGTACCTGCATGCTTACTTTCATTGACTGGTGTACAAGAACACCCAGATCTCTCTGTACTGCCCCTTTACCTAAATTGATTCCATTTATGTAGTAATCTGCCTTCCTGTTCTTCCCACCAAAGTGGATAACCATACATTTATCCACATTAAACTGCATCTGCCATGCATCTGACCACTCACCTAACTTGTCCAGGTCACCCTGTAATCTCCTAACATCCTCATCACATTTCATCCTGCCACCCAGCTTAGTATCATCAGCAAATTTGCTAATGTTATTGCTAATACCATCTTCTATATCATTAACATATATTGTAAAAAGCTACGGTCCCAGTACTGATCCCTGCGGTACCCCACTGGTCACTGCCTGCCATTCCGAAATGGAGCCGTTTATCACTACTCTTTGTTTCCTGTCAGCCAACCAACTTTCAATCCAAGTTAGTACTTTGCCCCGAATACCATGCACCCTAATTTTGCTCACTAACCTCCTATGTGGGACTTTATCAAAAGCTTTCTGAAAGTCCAGGTACACTACATCTACTGGATCTCCTGAGTTATATCCTCAAAAGCTTTCAGAAGATTAGTCAAGCATGATTTCCCCTTCATAAATCCATGCTGACTCTGACCTATCCTGTTACTGCTATCCAGATGTGTCACAATTTCATCCTTTATAATAGACTCCAGCATCTTTCCCACCACTGAGGTCAGACTAGCTGGTCCATAATTTCCTGCTTTCTCTCTCCCACCTTTCTTAAAATGTGGTACAACATTAGCCATCCTTCAATCTGCAGGAACTGATCTCGAATCTATCGAACTCTGGAAAATAATCACCAACACATCCACGATTTCTCGAGCCACCTCCTTCAGTACCCTGGGATGTAGACCATCAGGCCCCAGGGACTTATCAACCTTCAGACATAACAGTCTCTCCAACACCAATTCCTGGCAAATATAAATTCCCTTAAGTTCATGTCCTTCAGCCACTGTTACCTCAGGGAGATTGCTTGTGTCTTCCCCAGTGAACACAGATCTGAACTACCAATTCAATTCTTCTGCCATTTCTTTGTTCGTCGTAATACATTCCCTGTTTCTGTCTTCAAGGGCCCAATTTTAGTCTTAACCTTTTTTTTGCCTTTCACATACTAAAAAAAACTTTTACTATCCTCCTTTATATTATTGGCCAGTTTATCTTCGTACCTCATTTTTTCTCTGCATATTTCCTTCTTAGTAATCCTCTGTTGTTCTTTAAAAGCTTCCCAGTCCATTGTTTTCCCACTTATCTTTGCTATGTTATACTTTTTCTCTTTTAACTTTATATGTTTCTTAACTTCCCTCGTCAGCCACGGCCACCCATGCCTCCTCCTAGGATCTTTCTTCCTTTTTGGAATGAACTGATCCTGCAACTTCTGCATTATACACAGAAATATCCGCCATTGTTCCTTCCACTGCCCGTCAGTCTGTCCTTACGATAGCATGTGTAGCCTTGAATATTCATTTCCCAGGCCCTGTCCACTTGAAGCCACGTCTCAGTTATCCCCACAATATCATATCTGCCAATTTCCAAAAGAGCCTCAAGCTCATCCATCTTATTTCTAATTCTAGTATTTTTAATTTGTTACTGCCCTCACCCTTCCCATCAACTCCTATTTCACTCAACCTTACAGTATGATCCCTTTCTGAGTTTTCTGCCTCATTGATACAGTTGTCTTTCTTGACTTCCTTTGTTCTAACTTTCCCTCCAATTTCCTTCTTAAACATTCACTTTGTCCCCTCCCCCCCGCTACTTAGTTTAAATGTAGCTGTGTTGCAGTAGCAAACCTGCCTGCCAGAATGCTGGTCCCTAACCTATTAAGGTGCAAACTGTCTCTCTTGTAGAATTTATGCTTACCACAAAACATACCCCAGTGATCCAAGAATTTAAATCCTTGCTTCCTGCACCAGTTCCCCAGCCACACGTTCAAGTCCATTATCTCCCTGTTCCTGGCCTCACCAGCCCGAGGAACTGGAAGCAAACCGGAGATAACCACCTTGGACGTCCTGCTTTTCAGCCTTCTTCCTAGTTCACCGAAGTCCCGCTGTAGTATGTTCCTCCTCTTCTTCCCGACATCATTTGTGCCGACATGTACCACCACCTCTGGCTTTTCACCTTCGTCCTTGAGGATTTCCTGCACTCTGTCTGTGATGTCTTTAACCCTGGCACCAGGAAGGCAAAACACCATCCTTAAGTCCCGCCTGCTGCCACAAAAACCCCGGTCAGTTCCTCTCACTATGGAATCCCCTATTACCACGGCTCTGTGCAATGTCCGACTCTTCCGCTCTGCCTCCACGCCAACTTTTGATTGACAGGCCTGGCTGCCTCGCGGACTGGCAGTGTCATCTGTCTCTACTGTTTCCAAAAGATTCAACTTGTTCCTGACAGGTACTTCCCCCGGGGTCTCTTGCACCTGTCTCCTCTCTGCCTTCCTCATCGTCTGCTCTCTTCTGGTATGATTGGTGTAATAACCTCACTGAAGGTCTTGTCCAGAAAGATCTCGTTCTCTCGGATGAGCCTAAGGTCCTCGAGTTCTTTCATCAGTGCTGTAATATGCTTTGTCAGTAGCTGAACGTGCACACACTTTCCACACTTATACGAGCCAGACACACCAAAGTCGTTGACCTCCCACATCAAGCATGTAGCACACTAAACCAGCTTGGGGAGTTGAAAACAGATGGAATGGAATCCCTTTCTGTTGAAGAAGTCAGTCACCCTATGATATTGTGCCCTCAGTATAACATTAGTTTGGGATTATGTTCAGCATGGAATGGTTGAGCTGAAGGGTCTGATTCAATGCTGTATGACCTGGTGAGCACTGTCTGTCACACCCAGTGCCTAGGGGAAAACCTTGGCCAGGCCCAGTGCCTGAGACTCATCACTGGGAAATGAGATGAGGGGATGCAATCTGGCACAAACTCCTTCAGTAACAGCATTGACATACTGGGGAGTGGAGGATTGAGAGTGTCATACTGGTGCTCCTTGCAAGCAGCCCATCGTTTCAAAACTGGGATAGGATGGCCAGTCACACCATCAGATCACAGCACCCATCCACACCAGCAGTTGGCATTAACTGGGTGCCAGGTGCAGAGTTTGTGTGTGCTGCAGACTGGTGGGTTAATGGTTGTATCAGGCTGGCAAGGCTATCTGAGATGTCATGAGTCGTGCCCAGATTACCAGTGATGTGCGTGCATCCACTGCTGTGTTGGAGACCCGGCCATTGTAATGGTGCCTATCGCACTGGGAGAGTACACTGAACCGGCCAGTGTTCTGTGCTCACCACTCACTCGATGTCTGCATGTTGACCATCTCCAGCAGCTCAGTGTTGGCAGTGCACAGCCACGGGGTGCGGGTATGGGCTATCACTGACTCAAACTACATGGCGCTAGCTCGCTGGCAGGTCAGCACCTTCAGGAGAGCTGGTATACAAGTCTGACATGATCAGGATGCAAACTATATACATCGCAAATTTGCTGTAATTGATGGATTGATTCTTATAACTGGATCTTTGGAAGGCATTTTTTGGAAATAAACAAAATGTAATCATCATTAAAAACAATGATACTGTGAAGGTCTTTGTTGAAGAATTTGGAGGATGTTGGAATAAATATGATCCAGCAAAGTACTCCTAAAAGCTGACTAAGAACCAACAAGTTTTGAACCAGCATGGAAGAAGTGAGCAAATAATACTTAACATGGTCTGAATGTAGATTGGATAAATAACATGCAAGTGTTTTTTATTCATTTTCTGGGATGGGGGCATGGCTGGCTGGGCCAGCATTTACTGCCCATCCCTAATTGCCCCTTGAGAAGGTGGGGGTGAGCTGCTTCTTGACCCGCTGCAGTCCATGTGCTTTGGGTTTCATTTTTTTGAGAATTTGTAGCAATTGATACAACTGGCTATTGCCAGGCCATTTCGGAGGGCAATTGAGAGTCAACCACATTGCTGGGGGTCTGGAGTCACATGTAGGGCAGACCAGGTAAGGATGGTAGCTTCCTTTCCTAAAGGACATTAATGAACCAGATGGGTTTTTTAGATAATCGGCAATGATTTCAAGGTGGATTCTTAATTCCAGGTTTAGTTTTATTGAATTCAAATTCCACCATCTGCCGTGACAGGATTCCAACCCAGGTCCCCAGGACGTTCCCTGAGTTTCTGGATTAATAGTCTAGCGATAATACCACTAGGTCGTCACCTTCCCATCACTTACATTTGATAAAAAGGCGGATGACTAAGATTGTAAATAAAAACTGAAGGAGCGAAAAAAAGAACAGAGAGAACAAGGGTGGTCCGGTGGCTCAGTGGTTAGCACTGCTGTTTCACAGCACCAGGGACCCAGGTTGGATTCCACTCTCAGGCAGACCATCTGTGTGGAGTTTGCACATTCTCACTAGGTCTGCGTGGGTTTCCTCCCACAGCCCAAGATGATCAGATTAGATGGATTGGCCATAGGAAATTGTTCATAGGGATGTGCAGGGTTAGCCATGGGAAATGCAGGGTTACAGGGTTAGGGTAGGGGGTTTGTGTGGGATCTTTTCACAGGGATGGTATGAACCCAATGGACTGAATGACCTGCTTCCACATTGTAGGGATTCTATGATCATTCAGTAACAATGTCCCAGGCATTCTCAGTCTGCACCGACACTGCACCTTGCTCATCTGGAGAAAATGGCATCAAGGACCATAGACACTGGTCCTCCTTAACTCCTGAGGGGACCTTCAGCTGTGACCCCTTCATGTTGAGGCTGTCCTACCTGCTGGAGGTTGCTGCTGCACATGGGCTTACTGGCACACTTGTTTCTCTTCCATTTCTCTGTACCTGTGTAACATTGCAGCGACAGTGGAACCATCAGGCACAATTCTAATGACTGTCCACGGGGAATATCAGAAACAGAGCAGGTTGTTAGTGCAATGATTAACCAGCATTGACATCACTCAAAAGTGATATTTAGTGCAGTCCTCCAGGCAGTGGGACATGGAGCACACTGGAAAAGACAACACATAATACCTCAACATGTACCTAGACATAGGGTAGCTATTGCAATGCATGCAGCACATGTTCCTAAGTACACTGGGAGACTGGAAGTGGGGGGGGGGGTGGGAAGGTTTAAGGAAACCTTGTTCCCATTCCCCTGGCATCACCAAGGCAATGTACAAATGAGAACATGTCAGCAATGCTTACAGTTCAATGTGAGGGGGATTGAGCTCCCAGTTCCTGTGTAGCCCGGATTGTGACAGGTGAAAGGTCATTCGTGATCACTTCTGCTTCACAGAGATGGCTCTGAGCAATCTGTCATGACCATTGGTATGGTTAGGTGTTCTTGTGATCAAGACTGATATCGCACAGTTAGTTACTGCATGCGGTCCACATATAGCACTCTGTGATAACAATGCCTTCAGGCTGAACTAAATAAGTGATTTGTGCAACTGGTCCTTGAAGAGTCTCACATCACTTACAATTGGAGCCCACATGCTCAGTCAGAAAATGAACACAGACTCTGCCCATTCCAGGTTGGTCACAGCCATTGGCCATAAAACCCCAAGATATAGGATCATATAGAAATGGTTGAGGACTCTGGGTCTGTACTCAGTGGAGTTTAGAAGGATGAGGGGGATGTCATTGAAACTGACAGAATACTGAGAGGCCTGGTTACAGTGGATGTGGAGAAGATGTTTCTCCCAGTAGGAGAGACTAGGATCTGAGGGTGCAGCCTCAACGTGAAGGGATGACCCTTTAGAACTGAGATGAGGAGGAATTTCTTCAGCCAGTGAGTGGTAAATCTGTGGAACTCATTGGTGCAGAGGGCTGTGGAGGCCAAGTCATGGATTAAATTCAAGGTGGAGAAAGATAGGTTCTTGATGAGTAAAGGGATCAAAGGTCATGGGCAAAAGGCAGGAGAGGGGTTAAGAAACATATCAGCTATTATTGAATGACAAAGCAGACTTTATGGGCTAAATGGCCTAATTTAATCCTTTACACTCCATCGAGTACAGACCCAGAGTCCTCAGTTGCTCCTCATATGACAAGCCCTTCATCCCCAGGATCATTCTTGTAAACCTCCTCTGGACTCCCTCCAACACCAGCATGTTCTACCTTAGATACAGGGCCCAATACTGCTCTCAGTATTCCAAACGTGGTCTGACCAGAGCCTCATACAGCCTCAGCAGTACATCTCTGCTCTTGTATTCTAGCTGTCTCAAAATGAATACTAACGTTACACTTGCATCCAAAACTGCCAACTGAATCTGCATGTTAACCTGAAGAGAATCCTGGAATAGGACTCACAAATCCCTTTGTGCTTCAGATTTCCAAAATCTTTTCCCATTTAGAAAATAGTCTACATCTCTATTCTTCCTACCAAAATGTGTAACTCACATTTTGCCATAATATATTCCATCTGCCATTTCTTTGCCCATTCCCCTTGCCTGTTCACGTCCTTCTGCAGCCTCCCCGCCTCCTCAACACTACCTGTCCCTCCAATTATCTTTGTGTCATCTGCAAACTTAGCGACAATGCCCTCAGTTCCTTCATCCACATATGAATGTATAACATGAGTAGTTGCAATTCAATACTGACCCCTGCGGAAATCCACTCGTCACCGGCTACCACGCTGAAAAAGACCCCTTTATCCCTACTCTCTGCCTTCTGCTAGTCAGCCAATCCTCTATACATACCAGTATCTTTCCCCTAACACCATGGGCTCTTATCTTATTTAGCAGCCTCCTGTGTGGCACCTTGCCAAAACATTCTGGAAATCCAAATAGATCATGTCCACTGGCTTTCCTTTGTCTAACTTGATCATTACCTCTTCAAAGAATTCTAACAGTATTGTCAGGCATGACCTCCCCTTGACAATGCTGTCAAGATTGGAGTGGTGCTGGAAAAGCACAGCATGTCAGGCAGCATCCAAGGAGCAGGAAAATCGATGTTTTGGGCTGACTCAGTTACCATGAACTTCCAAATATCCCGCAATATCCTCCTTAATAATGAACTTTAAAATCTTACTAGGCTGACCGGCCTATAGAACATAGAACATTACAGTGCAGTACAGGCCCTTCAGCCCTTGATGTTGCACCGACCTGTGAAATTAATAAGTACTTTGTGTCAGGCTTCACAGTGGAAGACATGAGTAATATCCCAACAATTAAGGAGTGTCAAGGGGCAGAGTTGAGTATGGTAGCCATTACAAAAAAGAAAGTGATAGAAAAGCTAAAAGGTCTAAATTGATAACTCTCTTGGCCCTGATGGGCTACATCCTCGAGTTCTGAGGGAAGTGGCTGAGGAAATAGCGGAGATGTTAGTTGTAATCTTTCAAAAATCATTAGAGTCAGAGAAAGTCCCAGATGATTGGAAAATTGCTGTTGTGACCCCCTTGTTCACGAAAGAATCAAGACAAAAGATGGAAAATTATAGGCTGATTAGCCTAACCTCGGTTGTAGGTAAAATTCTAGAATCTACCGTTAAGGATGCGATTTCTAAATTCTTGGAAGAGTAGGGTCAGATTAGAACAAGTCAGCATGGATTTAGTAAGGGGAGGTTGTGCCTGACAAACCTGTTAGAATTCTTTGAAGAGGTGACAAGTGGGTTAGATCAGGGAAACTCAGTGGATGTTATCTACCTAGACTTCCGAAAGGCCTTTGAAAAGGTACCTTACGGGAGGCTGCTGAGTAAGATGAGGGTCCATGGTGTTCGAGGTGAACTACTGACACAGATTGGGGATTGGCTGTCTGACAGAAGGCAGAGAGTTGGGATAAAAGGTTCTTTTTTGGATTGGCAGCTGGTGACAAGTGGTGTCCCACAGGGTTCAGTGTTGGGGCCACAGCTGTTCACTTTATATAGTAATGATCTGGACAAAGGGACTGGGGGCATTCTGGTGAAGTTTGCCAATGATACAAAGTTATTTGGACAGGCAGGTAGCTCTGAGGAGGTGGGGAGGCTGCAGAAAGGTTTAGACAGTTTAGGAGAGTGGTCCAGGAAATGGCTGATGAAATTCAATGTGAGCAACAATTCAATGTGTCTTGGACTTTGGAATAAAGAATACAGACATGGACTATTTTCTAAACAGTGAGAAAATTCATAAAGCCGAAGTACAAAGGGATCTGGGAGTGCTAGTCCAGGATTCTCTAAAGGTTGATTTGCAGGTTGAGTCTGTGGTTAAGAAAGCGAATGTAATGTTGTCATTTATCTCAAGAAGGTTGGAATATAAAAGCAGTGATGTGCTTCTGAGACTTTACAAAGATCTAGTTAGACCCCATTTAGAATACTGTCCACTTTTGGGCCCCATACCTCAGGAAAGACATACTGGCACTGGAGTGTGTCCAGTGGAGATTCACACGGATGATCCCTGGAATGATTAGATTAGATTACTTACAGTGTGGAAACAGGCCCTTCGGCCCAACAAGTCCACACCGACCTGCGGAAGCGTACCCACCCAGACCCATTCCCCTACATTTACCCCTTCACATAACACTACGGGCAATTTAGCATGGCCAATTCACCTGACCTGCACATTTTTGGATTGTGGGAGGAAACCGGAGCACCCGGAGGAAACCCACGCAGACACGGGGAGAACGTGAAACTCCACACAGAGGCGGGAAATGAGGCCTGAGGCGGGAATTGATCCCGGGTCTCTGGCGCTGTGAGGCAGCAGTGCTAACCACTGTGCCACCGTGCTGCCCACCAATCTTAACAATCGATGAACGGCTGAGGATCCTGGGATTGTATTCATTAGTGTTTTGATGGTTGAGGGGAGATCTAATAGAAACTCACAAGATAATGCATGGCTTAGAAAGGGAGGATGCTTGGAATTTGTTTCTGTTAGTTGGGGAGACTAGGACCCATGGGCACAGCCTTAGAATTAGAGGGGGTCAATTTAGAATGGAAATGAGGAGACATTTCTTCAGCCAGAGAGTGGTGGGCCTGTGGAATTCATTGCCATGGAGCACAGTGGAGACCGGGATGTTAAATGCCTTCAAGGCAGAGATTGATAAATTCTTAATCTCGCAAGGAACTAAGGGCTATGGGGAGAATGTGGGTAAGTGGTGTTGAAATGCCCATCAGCCATGATTGAATGATGGAGTGGACTCAATAGGCCGAATGGCCTTATTTCCACTCCTATGTCTTGTGGTGTTATGGTCTTAATCTGATGCCCATCTAACCCACACCGTTCCATTATTATCCATACGTATGTCCGATACCCATTTAAATGCCCTTAATGTCGGCAAGTCTACTACTGTTGCAGGCAGGCCATTCCATGTCACTACTACTCTCTGAGTAAAGAAACTACCCCTATAGCTTCCTGTCTTCTGCCTTTCTCCCTTCTTAAACAGGAGTGTTATATTAGTCATTTCCGTTGTGCACATACAGTTTGGATAATGATGGATGTCAACAGTGGCCACACTGGTCAGTGAGAGTCACAGTGAGGCTTCCAGCCTCATTCCAGATTAGATTAGATTACTTACAGTGTGGAAACAGGCCCTTCGGCCCAACAAGTCCACACCGCCCCGCCGAAGCGCAACCCACACCATACCCCTACATTTACCCCTTACCTAACACTACGGGCAATTTCCCATGGCCAATTCACCCTAACCTGCACATCTTTGGACTGTGGGAGGAAACCGGAGCACCCGGAGGAAACCCACGCAGACACGGGGAGAATGTGCAAACTCCACACAGTCAGTCACCTGAGGCGGGAATTGAACCTGGGCCTCTGGCGCTGTGAGACAGCAGTGCTAACCACTGTGCCACCGGGCCGCCCATAAAGGGCTTCATAAAGATGAAGGGCTTTTGCCTGAAATGGCGATTCTCCTGCTTCTCAGATGCTGCCTGACCTGTTGTGCTTTTCCAGCACTACACTCTCAACTCTAATCTACAGCATCTGCAGTCCTCATTTTCACCTAGAGTCACAGGGTCAGCCTGATAACCAAGGCCATACCCCAAAACCCTCATCTTCCTTTCTTCCTTGCACTCTCATTAGTTCTGAGCTTCCACATGTTCCCATCCAACTCTTTCATCATCCCCCAACAATGACCCCCTGAGCTCTACAGCTGAGTCCCAGGCTGCCCATTGTGCTGAACTCCTCCTGTACTGAACATGCAGTTGTGGTGACCATTGATAATACCGTCCCTCTCCCGCTACAGGAACCAATGTTCTCCAATGCTCTACTGTCCCTATTCCCTATTCCCCATTACTGTGCCCTCTTCATCCCAGCGCATACCCTTCAATACCCACAACTGACCTCTCCGACTTCGCTGCCTGATGAGCCCTGACAAACACACTTGACTTTCAGTGAGCAGACCCCCTCCCAGGATTGATTGTGGCCGATACACACAGCTCCCCACCTCCACCCCCGATCAACTTGGAAAGTTGAGTGACTGAACCTGCTGACTGGTCTCTGTGCAGCTTTGCGATTGACCTTCTGTGACTCCCCAGATGGAGTCATGGAAACAGACCGTTTGGTCCAATTCATCCACGCCACCAAGTTTCCCAAACTAAACTAGTCCCATCTGTCTGCATTTGGTCCATATCCCTCCAAACCTTTCCCATTCATGTACCTGCCCAAATGTCTTTTAAATGTTGTATTGTACCTGCAACTACCACTTCCTCTGGCAGTTCGTTCCATACACAAACAACCCTTTGAATGTGTTGGCTGCCTTTTGGAGGCAGCAGGAAGAGTAGATGGAGTCAGTGTATGGAAGGTTGGCTTGCGAGGTTAACTGGGCTATGTCCAAAACTCTCCTTAGTTTCTTACGGCCCTGACTACTTTATAAGCTCATTAGTTCCTCTCTAGTCACAGGAAAGGTGCCAGAGGATTGGAGGACATTTCAAGAAGGGTGGTAGAGATAAACCAGGGAATTACAGACCAGTGAGTCTCACATCAGTGGTAGGGAAACTATTGGAGAAAATAGTGAAGGAGAGAATTGAACTCCACTTGGAGAGACAAGGTTTGATCAGGGATAGTCAGTGTGGTTTTGTCAGAACCAGAATTTGTTTTGATTGAATTTTTGAGGAGGTGGCCTGGTGTGCATATGAGAGTAGAATTAGAATTAGATTTTATTGTCCTGTGTATTCAAGTTCAGGGATGTAGGAGTACAGTGCAGAGTACACAAGGTCACCATTTCTGATGCCATTGTAAGTACAAAGGTACCTAGGTACAAAATAGAAAAAAAAAGAAATAAATTTAAAATTTCAATATTACAGTCCTTATAATGTAGAAAAATAAAGAAATAAATTAAAAAGTTCATGTAGAACATAGCACATAGAAAAGTACAGCACAGAACAGGCCCTTCAGCCCATAATATTGTGCCAAGGATTAATCCAAATCTAAAATAACATAACATAACCTAAGCACCCCTCAATTCACTGCTGTCCATGTGCACATCCAACAGCTGCTTAAATGTCCCTCAATGACTCTGCTTCCACCACCATCGTGGCAATGCATTCCATACATTCACAACTCTCTGTGTAAAGAACCTACCTCTGACATCTCCTCTATACCTCCCCCGACACCTTAAAACTATGACCCCTTGTGCCAGTCAGTCCTGCCCAGGGGAAAAGTCTCTGGCTATCGACTCTATCCATGCCTCTTGTTACCTCGTATACCTCGATCAGGTCACCTCTCTTCCTCCTCCTTCTCTCTAAAGAGAAAAGTCCGAGCTTAGTCAACCTCTCTTTGTGATACAAGCCCACCATTCCAGGCAACGTCCTGGTAAATCTTCTTTGCAGCCTCTCTAAAGCCTCTATATCTTTCCTATAATAGGGCGACCAGAACTGGACTCAATATTCCAAGTGTGGTCTCACCAGGGACTTGTAGAGCTGTAGCAAAATCTCACAGCTCTTAAACTCGATCCCCCTGTTAATGAAAGCCAA
This sequence comes from Chiloscyllium punctatum, assembly GCF_047496795.1. Lineage (NCBI taxonomy): Eukaryota > Metazoa > Chordata > Chondrichthyes > Orectolobiformes > Hemiscylliidae > Chiloscyllium > Chiloscyllium punctatum. The sequence goes on along the minus strand of NC_092742.1, from coordinate 4,020,609 downwards.
AACACCAAAAGCTTTCTTAACAATCCCATACACTGGGTGGCAACTTTGAGGGATCTATGTACTTGAACACCAAGATATACTGTTCCTCCACACTGCCAAGAATCCTGCTTTTAATTCAATATTCAGTATTCAAGTTCAACTTTCCAAAATGCATCACTTCGCATTTATCCAGGTTGAACTCCATCTGCAATTTCTCAGTCCAGCTCTGCATCCTGTCAATGTCGCACTGCAGCCTGTAACAGCCCTCGATACTATCAACGGCTCCTTCATCCTTTGTGTCACCGGCAAATTTATTAACCAACCCTTCAACCTCCTCATCCAAGTCATTTATAAAAACTACAAAGAGCAGATGCCCAAGAACAGAACCTTACAGATCCTCACTCACCACTGACCTCCAGGCAGAATCCATCTACAACCACTCTCTGCCTTCTGTCAGCCAGCCAATTCTGAATCCAGATTGCTAAATCTCCCTGTATCCCATACTTCCTGACTTTATGAATGAGCCTACCCTGGGGACCTTATCAAATGCCTTGCTGAAATCCATATACACCACATCCACTGCCCAACCTTCATGTACCTGTCTCGTCACCTCCTCAAAAAACTGAATAAGATTTGTGAGGCATCAGCTGCTGACTGCCTTTAATCACGCTATGCTTTGCCAAATAGTCATAAATCCTATCCCTCAGAATTCTTTCCAAAACTTTGCTGACCACAGACATAAGACTGACTGGTGTGTAATTGCTAGGGATTTCCTTATTACCCTTCTTGAGTCGAGGAACAACGTTCACCTCCTTAAATCCTCCGTTATGACTCCTGTGGAGAGTGAGGAGGCAAAGATCCTCGACAGTGGCTTAGCAACCTCCTTTCTCACTTCCCGGAGCATCCTCGGATAAATCTGGTCTGGCTCTGGGGACTTCTCAATCTTAATGTTTGCCAAAGTTTCCAGCACATCAACTTCATCAATCTTGATCTGTTCAAGCCTGTATCTCAGCTCCTCAAAGTTCTCATTCACAACAAGGTCCCTTTCCTTGGTGAAAACCGAAGCAAAAAACTCATTTAGGACTTCCCTTATCTGCTTAGACTCCACGCACAGGTTTCCTCCGCTATCCCTGATCAGCCCTACCTTCTCCCTGATCATTCTCTTATTCCTCACTTATGAGTAAAATGCCTTTGGGTTCTCCCTAATCCTTCCTGCCAAGCCTTTATCGTGGCCCCTCCTGGCTCTCCTCAGTCCATTTCTGAGCTCCTTTCTAGTAAGCCTGTAATCCTCTAAAGCTGTGCTCGATCCTTGCTTCCTCCACCTTACATAAGCTGCCTTCTTCCTTTTGATGAGAAGCTCCTCTGATCTTGTCATCCAAGGCTCCCTAATCTTACCCCTTCTTGCCTGTCTCAGAGGAACAAATGTATGCATTACTCACAACAACTGCTCCTTAAACAGTCTCCACAAGTCTGCTGTGCCCTTTCTGTGGAACAATTGGTCCCAATCTGTTTTTCCCAACTCCTGTCTAATAGCGTCATAATTTCCTTTTCCCCAATTAAATATCTTCCCTCAGTCACTGCTCCTTTCCCTCTCCATGACTATGGTAAATGTGAGGCAGTTGTGGTCACTGTCACCAAAGTGTTCTCCCACCGCGAGATCTGACACCTGTCCTGGTTCATTGCCAAGCACCAATTCTAAAATGGCCTCTCCCCTCGTCGGTCTGTCTACATACTGAGTCAGGAAACCCTCCTGAATACACCTGACAAAAATGGCTCCATCCAAACCCATTTCCAAAATCTGCCGGCTTATGAGTTCTATGTAGTTAACATAATATAGTTTATATGATTTCAGCAGAGCCTTTGCCAAGGTGCCACATGGGAAACTAATACAGAAGATAAAAACTGGTGGGATCCAGGATAACTTGGCAAGATGGATCCAAAATTCACTTACAGACAGGAGACAGAGGGAGGTGATCGATGGCTGTTTGTGTGACTGGAGCTCGGTGAGCAGTGGGTGTCCCACAGGGATCAATGCTGGGTTCCTGATTGTTTGTGATATTCATAAATGATGGAGATGAGAATATGGAGGGGGGTGTGTGTGGTGATGATAAATACATTTGTAGATGACACAAAGATTGGCTGGGTAGTTGATAATGAGAGGAAGGTGTTAGGTTACAGGAGGATATAAACGGATTGGTCAGATGGGATGGGTGGCAGATGGGATTTAATGTTGACTGATGCGTGGTGATGCACTTTGGAAGAATTAACATGACAAGAGAGTACTCAATGAATTAACATGACAAGAGAGTACTCAATGAATGGCAGGACACTGGGAATCTCAGAAGGACACTGGGAATCTCAGAGGGACACTGGGAATCTCAGAGGGACACAGTGATCTGAATTTGTAACTCTAGGATGTTGTGGTCATCCTTCCTCAAATTCCCTCTAAACCTCCTTTCCTCCACCTTAAAATTATATCCCCCTTGTTAGATACTTTTTATCAACCTGTTCAGAGATGTTATGTTACACCTCTGAAACAGGTAGGACATGAACCTAGGCCTCCTGTTTCAGAGGGAGGAACACTATCACTGTGCTACAAGTGGCCCCTCTGTGCCACCTCCCACCCCCATGTTATTCACTCTTCAACTAAGGGTAACAGCTGGAGTCTTCTTGGGGAGCTTGTTCTCAGATCCCTGTACGACGTACAGCAGGTTAATAGGCTGGTTAAGGCGACATTGGGACACTACGTTATCAGTTGTGGCATAGATTGTAAGAGCAAGGAGGTGATTCTGGAGATGAACAGGACTATAGTGAGGCCACAGCTGGAGTACGGTGGGCAGTTCTGGTCGCCACACTATAGGCAGGATGGGATTACACTGGAGGAAGGGGGGCAGAGGAGATTCTCCAGGATGGTACCGGGAATGGAGCAGTTTAGCGATAAAAAAAGGCTGGATAAACTCTTGTTTTCTTTACAGCAGAGGCAGCTAAAGGGGACATGATGGAGGTGTGAAGGGCGTGGACAGGATGGATAGAAAGCAGCTGTTCCCCTTAGTTGAAGGGTCAATAGCAAGGAGACATAAGGTGAAAGGACGGGGTTTAGAGAGAATTTGAGGAAAACATTTTTTTCACCAGACAGTGTTGAGGTGTATAATGCACTGTCTGAGAGGGTAGTTTAAGTGGGGAACCTCACAACCTTTAAAAATTAACATTCATAACAGTCATAACATTCAAGGCTATGGGCCAAGTGCTGTAAAATGGGACCAGTGTTGTTTTAGAGCAGCTTTTGTCATTGCTGGCTTGATGGGTCACAGGGATTCTTCTGTACTGACTATATGACTGTGATTCTATGATAGTTAAAATACAACTTGGAAAATCCAGTTGTGTACATTTTTAGATGTACAAGACTACATTGCTTTTGGCACAGTGAGTCTGCCTCATTAACGAGACTCAGTCTTTCATTCTGGAGTCAATGAATTAAACAAAAGCTATCTGACATTAGTCCTTGGACTGGTCCAGGTACGGTTTGCAACAGACCTGTAAGGGCAATGCAAGCACAAACACCCGAGCTGGCAACCAGAAAAATCTCTCTCTCTGCCTTTGGCTTGTGTGAGTAAGAAGATGAGACATTTAGACGAAAGAATTCTAATCCATGAAAAGATATAGATCCACCCAATTAGCTTATCAAATTAAAGAACAAGCATCACTCTGCTGACAACGTTGCTAACATCAAAACAATCTTACAATTTTACATTTTGTCTGTACCAGCTACTCCCATCTCTAGCCCTATCTCTGTAGCTCTTGAAATTCATCATTTTCAAAAATATATTCAGCTTTCTTTTGAAACCTCCTATGGAATCCACCTCCACCACAGTCCCAGGCAACAAATTCCAAATCCTAGCAACTTCCTGAGTAAAGAAATTTCTCCTCATCTCACTCCGAGCTGACAAAATTAAAATTGTGATCCGAGTTACTGAACTGTGAGAAATAACTTTCCACCTTGTGATCTGGACTTGGATCTTCAGAATTTTGCTTTCCTTCTTTATATTTTTCCATCTATAGTGTGTGTCAAACTGTTTGACTTTTGTCTGTCTTATTTGTGAATGATCATATATGTATTTGAGGTTGAGTATGCTGTAGTTCTTTTTGTTTTTCTGCATGTGCAGGGGAAGTTTGTAAAAGGGTTAGAGATTTAACCAGTAGAGTGAAATATCTGTAGCTAGAATCTATTTGTAACAAATAGTAATTCTTATTCGTACAGAAACCTATGCCATCTTTTCTGTTAACCTGAATTTATCCGACGGATAAATCAGAATTTTGCATCCTTTGATAAAATTTTGAACTTTTGTGACTACTCCAAGAACAGTAGGGTCTGATTTCCAGCACACGCCCTTTGTGAGGCATGAGAAGGTTAATAAAATGTTATCATTTATCATGGGGGGAATTGAATGCAAGAGTTGGGAGGTTATACTTCAGTTATACATGGCAGTGGTGGTACTGCATCTGGAATACTGTGTACAGCACTGATCATGTTGTTGATGTAAACCCATTGGAGGGGGTTTAGACAAGATTTGCTGTATTAGTCCCTGGAGTGAGTGCTTTGTCTTATGAGGAAAGGTTGAACAGACTGGGCCTGTGTCTGCTGGAGTTTAAAAGAGTAAGAGGTGACTTGTTTGAAACATATAAAACCCTGAGGGGTCTGGATAGCGTGGATGCAGAGAGGATGTTTCCCCTTCTGTGAGAATCTAGAACAAGAGCCCACTGTTTGATAAATGAAGGCTTGACCATTTAAAACAGAGTGAAGTGTCTTTGTAACTTTCTCCCTGAAAAGCTGCTGGAAGCTGAGTCCTTGAACATTTTTAAGGCCAAGATACATAGATGGTTGTTCAGGGAGGGGTGGGGCTGACAGGTTACCAGGGGTAGGTGAGAAGGTGCATTTGAAATTACAGTCAGTTCAGCCATAATCCTGGGTTCAATGGGTTAAATGGCTTACTCCTGCACTTTGTATGTAGAGAAAGAGAAATGGAAAGAAAAAAACCAGCAAAAAGGAAGAGATGGAAAGTAACAGCGAAAAAGAAAGACAGAAAATGAGTAATCAGCCAGGAGAGTCAGGCACAAGATAAAGAAAAAGTTACAGAGGGAGAAAGCAAAGATCACAGTATTGAAAGAAAGAGCAGACCTCGACATCCATCCTTAGCCTGTTGGTGGCGAGACCTTCAGGTGCCTGTGGCCAAAACATTGGAATTCCCTCCCTAAACCTCTTCATCCTTTCAGTTTTCCCTGCTCTTTTAAGATGGCCTTTAAACAGGACCTCTTTCACTGACCTATTAGCACCTGGCTCAATGTGACACAATGTCAAATTCTGACTAAGGACAAAAGATTTTCAAATCACTAAAGCAGGTGGTGTAATTGTCCACAACCAAGATAATATGGTCCATGGACTCCAAAGCTTGCTTTTGTGATTGGAAGCCTGTGGCCAGCGATGATGACTTGGATGCCAGAGTAGAAGGAACAAATAGTAAGTTTGAAGATGACATGAAAATTGGTGGTGTTATTAATAGTAAGGAGGATGGTCTCAGGCTACAGTCTGATATTGATCAGCTGCACAGAGCAATGACAGATGGAATTTAATCCCAGTAAGTGTGAGGTGATGCATTTTGGGAGGTCTAATAAGGGAAGGATATACACAATGAATGGCATGTCCCGAGGAAGTACTGAGGGCCAAAGGGGTCAGCACAGGTAAACAGGTTGGTGAAGAAGATACATAGGATACTTGCCTTTATAGGCCAGGGTGTAGAATTTAGAAGCAAGGCAGTCTCATTACAATTTTATAAAACATTGGTTTGGCCACAGATGGAATATTGTGTGCTGTTCTGGTCGCCACACTAACGGAGGGATGTGATTTCATTGGAGAGGGAGCACAGGAGATTCACCAGGATGTTGCCTGGGATGGAAGGTCTCAGTTATGAGGAGAGACTGGATGGGCTGCATTTGTTTTCCTTGGAGCACAGGAAGGAATCTGACTGAGCTATACAGAATAATGAGAGGTATAGATAGCGTAGATCATGAGAATCTCTTCTCCTATGGCAGGCTATATCCACAATTGAACTGACTAGTGGTTTACAGAAGAAAATCTTCTGCATTTAAAAATAAAATAATTAGTTACTGCTAAAATGCAAAACAACATACTGTATAATTTTGCAAGAACTGAAATCAATCCATAAGGCATTAATGTACCATGTTCAAAAGCATATTTCATCAGCATCTTTGGGTGCATTAACTGAATATTTTTTTAATGGATGCACAATTCAGCCTTTCACAACTGCTTTCAAGATAATATAGTTTCCATGAAATGTGTGGAACTCACATCCCGGAGGTGGAGGAGCCCAGAACTAGAGGGCATAGGTTCAGGGTGAGAGGGGAAAGATATAGAAGAGACCTAAGGGGCAACTTTTTCATGCAGAGGGTGGTGCATGTATGGAATGAGCTGCCAGAGGAAGTGGTGGAGGCTGGTACAATTGCAACATTTAAGAGGCATCAGGATGGGTTTATGAATAGGAAGGGTTTGGAGGGATATGGGCCGGGTATTGGCAAGTGGGACTAGATCAGGTTGGGATATCTGGTCGGCATGGACAAGTTGGACCAGAGGATCTGTTTCTATGTCGTACATCTCTATGACTCTGTGTGTCTAGGACCAGACGGTATAAGTTTACATGAGGAGCAAGTGTTCAGAGGAGATCCAAGAAATAACTTTTTCATCCAGAGGATGGTAGAAATATGGAAGATGCTGCCTGAGAGGATGATGGAGGCAGGTATACTCGCAATATTTAAGAAGCATCTGGATGAGCACTTAAAATGCCAAGGCATGGTAGGCTATGGACCAAGTACAGGGAAATGGGATCAATATCATTTGGTGTTTGGTGGTTAGCATAAACGTGGTGGGCCGAAGGGTCTGCTACTATGCAGTATGAGTCTATGGCCCTATGACTGTCTAGTATCCAAGATCAATGACCAGTTCCCAAGTGGGATCATTGACCATTTGCTGACCAGTTTCTATGATGACTGACCAATCCCAGTCCAGTTTCATTGATCAATCACAGAACCATATCCCAGATCACTAACCAATCTCAAACTAGTAATCATAGATCACTGGCCAATTGCAGAATTTTATCTAATACTATTGACTAATCCCCAAACTAGCACTTCTGGATCACTGACCAATCCCAAACCAATATTTCTAGATCACTGAGCAATTACAGACCAGTATCACTGACTAATGCCAAACCAGTACACCTGGATCTCTGATCAATTGTAAACTGGTATTCTGGATTACTGATCAATCACAATCAAATATAACTGATTAGTCCCAAACCTAAAAATCACACAACACCAGGTTATAGTCCTGATTTGGAGATGCTGGTGTTGAACTGGGGTGTACAAAGTTAAAAATCACACAACACCAGGTTATAGTCCAACAGGCTTATTTGGAAACACTGGAGTGCTGCTCCTTCATCAGATAGTGCTTCCAAATACACCTGTTGGACTATAACCTGGTGTGTGTGATTTTTAACTTTGTCCATCACAATCCAACACCGACACCTCCACATCATAATCCCAAACCTGTGTTCCAGGATCTCTGACCAATCACAAAACAGCATCACTGAATAATTTCAAACCAGTATTCCTGGATATCTGACCAATTGCGAACCATGATTGCTGACCAATCATAAATCAGTATCCCTCTATAAGTAACCAATCCCAAACCAATGTTCCTGGATATCTATCCAATTCCAAATGGGTATTGTTGTATCTTTAACCAATTGCAACCCATACATTGGAGCTGGGTCTTAAGAAGGCAGATGCAGTCATCAGCTGGGAAACAGCAGCAACTGTTTACAAAATTGCCTGGGAATGAAATTTCCACTCGAGAGTAGCGAGTTGCTTGAAGCATAGGGAGATTCCATAGCCCCACTGAGGTGTAGTGAGAGAATCAAACCCACCCGTTCTCCTTTCTGAATGTTTTTAAGGCAGAGAAGGAACCAATTCAAAGTGTTATGCAAAGTGTGAGGTGAGATAAAACCTTCACATGGAGAGTGCAGTCAGGGTATGGAATCCACTGCCTGGAAATGTGGTGAGGCAGGTACAATTGAGGCATTCGTGAGGGGCATTGGATAGGGTTTTGGATGGAAATGGTGTGCAGGGATTTGTGTAAAAGAAAGGAGATTTTCACTAAGTCATGGTGATCATTCAGAGAACCAGCACAGTTATAGAATCATATATCATGGAAATAGACCCTGTGGTCCAACCCGACTACACTGACCAGATATCTTAAACTAATCGAGTCCCATTTGCCAGCACCCGGCCCGTATCCCTCCAAATCCTTCCTATTCATATACCCATCCAGATGCCTTTTACATGTTGGCATTGTGTCAACCTCCACCACTTCCTCTGGCAGCTCAATCCATACACACACCCAACCTCCATATGAAAACGTTGCCCCTCAGGTCCTTTTTAAATCTTTCCTCTCTCACCTTAAATCTATGCCATCCAAGGAAAATAACTTGGTTATTCATGAAGTTTATGTCCTTCATGATTTTATAAACCTCTATGAGGTCATCTGACACTTCAGGGAAATTGCTTCAGACTATTAGGATGCATCTTCTGCACATCACAATTCTGTAATTGAGTAATGTTCTATTTGTTTCCAGAGTGCTGACCTTACAATGCACTCTATCAGAAGGGGTTTCAAGACCCCACTAAAAACCTAAGCACAAAACCATATTTTGTTAATTTGAGGGATATGAGACTCACGTTTTACCCACTAACATAATACATTTTGTATGTCACTAGTCCCCTTTTAATTCAAAGATTCACTCTGGATATGATAGAATCCATAGCCTCTGCAGTATCCACTTGTCTCCAGATAGCACGTTGAGTGATTCAGATTGGCTGAAATCTGGTATGTGTGATGCTTGGGACCTCTAGAGGAGATTACTACAAACCAACTTCATTAGGCCTGAAAAGTTAATTGGATCAGGTGAACTCCATATTACAGACTCAGCAGGTTCCGCCCTCACCTCATTTCCTTCAGACACTTCGATGTCACATTTACTTGCTTTTTGTGAACATCACTTCCCTCTTCAACGGGTCTCATACTGTTCACAGATGCAATTAGGAAAATTGTACAATCTGCCGATATATTCCCAGAATCAGCATTTATTGCCAGTCCTTAGTTGCCTTTGAGAATCATAAAATTGTTAGGGTGCAGGAGGAGGGATATTCAGCCCATGTCTGTACCAATTCTATTACCAAGTACAACTCTATTACTTCCTAACAACCTCCTGCCTTTGCCTTTCCCACACCATTTTAATCCAAATAATAGTCAGAGACTTTTTCTCAGGGCGGAAATGGCTATCATGAGGGGCATAATTTTAAGGTGATTGGAGGAAGGTTCGGGGAGATGTCAGAAGTAGGTTCTTCACACACAGAGTGATAGGTGCTTGAATTGTGCTGCCAGCAGTAGTAGTAGAGTCAGATACATTAGGGAATTTTAAGCGACTCTGAGATAGGCACATGGAAGGTAGGACAATGAAGGGTATGTAGGTTAGTTTGATCTTAGAGTTGGATCTAAGGTCAGCACAACATTAAGGGCCAAAGGGCCTGTATTGAATTGATCTATGTTCTATGTTAATCATCCAATGCCCCTCTTGAATGCCCCATTGAAACTGTCTCCACCACATTTCCAGGCGGTACACCTCAGACCCTAACTACTCACTATATGAAATTGTGTTTCTCACATCACCCTTGCTTGGTTTGCACATCACTTTCAATCTATGCCCCTCTCTATCTTCTTTGTTTTATAGTGTGGCCAGCTTCTCCCCATCTTCTCTAACCAGCTCCACTCACGATTTTGAAAACCTCTATCAAATATCCTCTCAACCGTCTCTTCTCCAAATTGAACAGTTCCAACTTCTTCAGTCTATTCTCATCACTGAAGTTTCTCATTTCTGGAATCATTCTTGTTAATCACTTCAGCACTCTCTCCAATGCATTCACATCTACCCTATACTGTGGTGCCCACACTGTACACAATCCTCCAGATCTAAACACTGTCTTGTAAAAGTTCAACATCACCTCTTTGCTTAAAAATCTCTGTACCAGTATTAATAAAGCTGAGGTTACTGTATGACAAAGTGAAGGACAGATAAAGAGAGGGAGTGACAGTGAAAGTAAGAAACCGGCATCTCTCTCACCTGTTCGTTTCTCTTTTTTTTCACTGTCTCACCAATTGTCTCTCTTTCTTTCACTCTGTTCATTTCTCTCTCTCTCTTTCTCAAACATTGGTTTTTCGGTCTCTCACCTGTTCTCTCTCTCTTTCTCTCTCACTCTTTCTCCGTCTTTCCCGCTCTCTCTTTCCCCCGTCTCTCTCACTCTCTCCACCTGTTTCCTTTTCCCTGTCTCTCTCGCTCTTTCTCCATATCTTTCTCACTCTTTCTCCTTTTCTCTCCCTCACTCTCTTTCGTCCTGTTTGCCTCTTTCTCATCTATTTCTCACTCTCTTTCTCACCCTTTCATTGTTTCTCACTCTCTCTCATCTGTGTCTCTCACTCACCTATTTCTCTCTTTCTCACTCACCTATTTCTCTCTTTCTCACTCACTCTCATCCGTTTCTCTCTTTCTCACTCACCTGCTTCTCTCAGTTTCTCACTCTCACCTAATTCTCTCACTCTTTCTCACTGTCTCTCCCATTTCTCTTTCTCTGTTTCTCTTTTACTCACTCACTCTCATGTGTTTCTCTTTTTCTCCGTTTCTCACTCTCTTCCCCCTATTATTCTCTCTCACTCTCTGTCACATTCCCTCTCTCTCTCCCTTTCTATCACATTCTCTCTATCTCTGACACTCCTTGTCTCTCTATCACAGTCCCTCTCGCTCTATCACATTCTTGCTAACACATCCCCTCTCCCTCTCCATCACATTCTCTCTCCATCACATTCTCTCCCTCTATCACATTCTCCCTCTCTCTGTCACACTTCCCGCTCTCTCTGTCACATTCCCTCTCAATCATATTCTCTATATCACATTATCTCTCTCCTTCTCTATAACATTCCCCTCTATCATATTACTTCTCTCTCCCTATCACATTCTCTCTATCACATGTCCTCTCTCCCTCTCTACTACATTCTCTCTCTCCCTCTTATCTGTTTCTCTCACAATTTCTCACACTCATTCTCACCTCTATCTCTCTCTCTCTCTTTCACCCTATTTTGGTCTCTCTCTTTCTATCAAAAGCTCCCCCCCCCACTCTGTCTTTAACACATTCTCTCTCTCTCTCTCATTCCCATTCTCTCCAACACATTCTGTCAGTCTCTCTCCCTCTATCACATTCCCGCTATATAACATTCTCTCTCTCTCCCCCATCACATTCACTCTCTCCCTATATATCACATTCCCCCTCTCTATATCACATTCTCTCTCCCTCTCACATCCTCTCTCTCTATCACATTCCCTCGATCACATTCCTTCTCTCTCACTCTATTACATACTCTCTCTCTATTACACTAGATTAGATTAGATTAGATTAGATTACTTACAGTGTGGAAACAGGCCCTTCGGCCCAACAAGTCCACACCGCCCCACCAAAGCGCAACCCACCCATACCCCTACATCTACCCCTTACCTAACACTATGGGCAATTTAGCATGGCCAATTCACCTGACCTGCACATCTTTGGACTGTGGGAGGAAACCGGAGCACCCGGAGGAAACCCACGCAGACACGGGGAGAATGTGCAAACTCCACACAGTCAGTCGCCCGAGGCGGGAATTGAACCCGGGTCTCTGGCGCTGTGAGGCAGCAGTGCTAACCACTGTGCCACCGTGCCGCCCTAAACACTCTCCCTCTCTATCACATTCCCTCTCTCTAACGTTCCCTCCCCCTCTATCTATCACATTACCCCCCCTCTCTCACCCATTCTCTTTCTCTCACACACGTTTTTTCTCTATTACATTCTCTCTCTCCCACATTCTCTCGATTACATTCTCTGTTACATTTTCTCTCTCTCACACACATTCTCTCTCTCTATTACATTCTTAGATTTTTTTTAACTTAGATTACTTACAGTGTGGAAGTAGGCCCTTCGGGCCAACAAGTCCACACCGACCTGCCGAAGCGCACCCACCCAGACCCATTCCCCTACATTTACCCCTTCACCTAACACTGCAGGCAATATGGGCAATATGGCATGGCTAATTCACCTGACTTGCACATCTTTGGACTGTGGGAGGAAACCAGAGCACCCGGAGGAAACCCACTCAGACACAGGGAGAATGTGCAAACTCCACACAGACCGTTGCCTGAGGCGGGAATTGAACCCGGGTCCCTGGCGCTCTCTCTCTCTCTCACATATTCTCTCTCTCTCACATTCTCTCTCTCACATATTCTCTCTCTCACATTCTCTCTCTCACACATTCTCTCTATTACATTCTCTCTCTCACATTATCTCTCTCCATTACATTCTCTCTCTCTCGCATTCTCTCTCTCTATTACATTCTCTCTCTATTACATTCTCTCTCTCTCACATTCTCTCTCTCTATTACATTCTCACTCTATTATATTCTCGCTCACATTCTCTCTCTATTACATTCTCTCGCTCTCTATCACACTCTGTCTCTATTACATTCTCTCTCACATTCTCTCGCTCTCTATCACACTCTCTCTCTCTATTACATTCTCTCTCACACATTCTCTATTACATTCTCTCTCTCACACATTCTCCCTCTCTATTACATTCTCTCTCTCTATTACATTCTCTCTCTCTCACATTCTCTCACTCTATTACATTCTCTATTACATTCTCTCTCTCTATTACATTCTCTCTCTCTCACATTCTCTCTCTCTACTACATTCTCACTCTCTATTACATTCCCTCTCACTTTCTCTCTCTCTATTACATTCTCTCTCTCACACATTCTCTCTGTCTCTTACATTCTCTCACACATTCTCTCTATTACATTCTCTCTCTCTCACATTTTCACTCTCTATTACATTCTCTCTCTCACATTCTCTCTCTCTTATTACATTCTCTCTCTCACACATTATCTCTATTACATTCTCGCTCTCTCACATTATCTCTCTCCATTACATTCTTTCTCTACTACATTCTCTGTCTCTCACATTCTCTCTCTCTATTACATTCGCTCTCACACATTCTCCCTCTCTATTACATTCTCTCTCTCTCACATTATCTCTCTCTATTACATTCTCTCTCTCTATTACATTCTCTCTCTCACATTCTCTCTCTCTAACAATCTCTCTCTCTCACATTCTCTCAATCTATTACATTCTCTCTCTCTCACATTCTCTCTCTCTATTACATTCTCTCTCTGTATTACATTCTCTCTCTCTCACATTCTCTCTCTCTATCACATTCTCTCACATTTTCTCTCTCACACATACTCTCTCTCTATTACATTCTCTCTCACTAACATTCTCTCAATCTATTACATTCTCACATTCTCTCTCTGTATTACATTCTCTCTCTCTCACATTCTCTCTCTCTATTACATTCTCTCACTCTCACAGTCTCTTTCGCTATTACATTCTCTCTCACATTATCTCTCTCTATTACATTCTCTCTCACATTCTCTCTCTCTATTACATTCTCTCTCTCACACATTTTCTCTCTCTTTCTCAAATTCTCTCTCTCACATTCTCTCTCTATTACATTCTCTCTCTCTCACACACATTCTCTCTCTCTATTACATTCTCTCTCTCGCATTCTCTCTCTCTATTACATCCTCTCTCTCACAGATTCTCTCTCTATTAAATTCTCTCTCTCTATTATTCTTTCTCTCTCACATTCTCTCTCTCTATTACATTCTCTCTCTGTATTACATTCTCTCTCTCTATTAAATTCTCTCACATTCTCTCTATTACATTCTCTCTCTCTCTCACATTCTCTCTCTATTACATTCTCTATTACATTCTCTCTCTCTCACATTCTCTCTTACATTCTCTCTCTCTCACATTCTCTCTCTATTACATTCTCTCTCTCACTCACACACATTCTCTTTCTCTCTCTCTCACATTCTCTCTCTCTCTATTACATTCTCTCTCTCTCACACATTCTCTCTCTCTCACATTCTCTCTCTATTACATTCTCTCTCTCTCACATTCTCTATTACATTCTCTCTCTCTCACATTCTCTCTCTCACACACACACATTCTCTTTCTCTCTCACATTCTCTCTCTCTCTATTACATTCTCTCTCTCTCACACATTCTCTCTCTCTCACACATTCTCTCTCTCTCATATTTTCTCTCTCTCACACATTCTCTCTCTCTATTACATTCTCTCTCTCTCTCACATATTCTCTCTCTCTCACATTCTCTCTCCCTCTCTCACATTCTCTCTCTCACATATTCTCTCTCTCTATTACATTCTCTCTCTCGCACATTCTCTCTCTCTCGCACATTCTCTCTCTCTCTCTATTACATTCTCTCTCTCATATTCTCTCTCTCTCTCACATTCTCTCTCTCTATTACATTCTCTCTCTCTATTACATTCTCTCTCTCTCACATTATCTCTATTACATTCTCTCTCGCACACATTCTCTCTCTCTGTTACATTCTCTCTATTACATTCTCTCTCTCTATTACATTCTCTCACTCACACATTCTCTCTCTCTATTATAGTCTCTCTCTCTCGTACATTCTCTCTCTCTATTATAGTCTCTCTCTCTATTACATTCTCTCTCACATACTCTCTCTCTATTACATTCTCTCTCTCTCACATTCTCTCAATCTATTACATTCTCTCTCTCTCAGTCTCTCTCTCTATTACATTCTCTCTCTGTATTATTCTCTCTCTCTCACATTCTCTCTCTCTATTACATTCTCCCACTCTCACAGTCTCTTTCTCTATTACATTTTCTATCTATTACATTCTCTCTCTCTATGACATTCTCTCTCACATTCTCTCTCTCTATTACATTCTCTCTCTCATATTCTCTCTATTACATTCTCTCTCTCATATTCTCTCTATTACATTGTCTCTCTCACGCACACAATCTCTCTCTCTATTACATTCTCTCTCTCACACATTCTCTCTCTCTATTACATTCTCTCTCTCTATTTCATTCTCTCTCTCTCACATTCTCTCTATTACATTCTCTCTCTCACAGATTCTCTCTCTCTATTACATTCGCTCTCTCTATTACATTCTCTCTCTCTCACATTCTGTCTCTCTATTATTCTTTCTCTCTCACATTCTCTCTCTCTATTACATTCTCTCTCTCACATTCTCTCTCTCACATTCTCTCTCTCTCTCACACATTCTCTCTCTCTCGCACACATACTCTCTCTCTCGCACATTCTCTCTCTCTCTCACATTCTCTCTCTCTATTACATTCTCTCTCTCATATTCTCTCCCTCTCACATTCTCTCTCTCTATTACATTCTCTCTCTCTCACATCCTCTCTCTCTTATTACATTCTCTCTCTCACACATTCTCTCTCTCATATTCTCTCTTTCATATTCTCTCTCTCTCACATTCTCTCTCAAATTCTCTCTCTCTATTACATTCTCTCTATTACATTCTCTCTCACACATTCTCTCTCTCTATTAAATTCTCTCTCTCTCACATTATCTCTATTACATTCTCTCTCTCACACATTCTCTCTCTCTGTTACATTCTCTCTCTCTATTACATTCTCTCTCTCACATTCTCTCTCTCTATTACATTCTCTCACTCACACATTCTCTCTCTGTATTATAGTGTCTCTCTCTATTACATTCTCTCTCACATACTCTCTCTCTATTACATTCTCTCTCTCTCACATTCTCTCAATCTATTACATTCTCTCTCTCTCACATTCTCTCAATGTATTACATTCTCTCTCTCTCACATTCTCTCTCTCTATTACATTCTCTCTCTCACACATTCTCTCTCTGTATTACATTCTCTCTCTCACACATTTTCTCTCACATTCTCTCTATTACATTCTCTCACTCTCACAGTCTCTTTCTCTATTACATTCTCTCTCACATTATATCTCTCTATTACATTCTCTCTCTATTACATTCTCTCTCTCACATTCTCTCTCTCTATTACATTGTCTCTCTCACACACACATTCTCTCTCTCTATTACATTCTCTCTCTATTACATTCTCTCTCTCTATTACATTCTCTCTCTCTCTATTACATTCTCTCTCTATTACATTCGCTCTCTCTATTACATTCTCTCTCTCACACATTCTCTCTCTCTATTATTCTTTCTCTCTCACATTCTCTCTCTCTATTACATTCTCTTTCACATTCTCTATCTGTCACATTCTCTCTATTACATTCTCTCTCTCTCTCTCACATTCTCTCTCTATTACATTCTCTCTCTCTCTCTCTCTATTACATTCTCTCTCTCACACACATTCTCTTTCTCTCTCTCTCACATTCTCTCTCTCTCTATTACATTCTCTCTCTCTCACACATTCTCTCTATCTATTACATTCTCTCACTCTCACAGTCTCTTTCTCTATTACATTCTCTCTCACATTATCTCTCTCTATTACATTCTCTCTCAATTACATTCTCTCTCTCTCACATTTTCTCTCTCTATTACATTCTCTGTCTCTATTACATTCTCTCACTCTCTCACAGTCTCTTTCTCTATTACATTCTCTCTCACATTATCTCTCTCTATTACATTCTCTCTCACATTCTCTCTCTATTACATTCTCTCTCTCATACATTTTCTCTCTCTTTCTCACATTCTCTCTCTATTACATTCTCTCTCTCACACACACATTCTCTCTCTCTATTACACTCTCTCTCTCACAGATTCTCTCTCTCTGTTACATTCTATCTCTATTACATTCTCTCTCTCTATTATTCTTTCTCTCTCACATTCTCTCTCTCTATTATATTCTCTCTCTCACACATTCTCTCTCTATTACATACTCTCTCTCTCACATTCTCTGTTACATTCTCTCCCTCTCATATTCTCTCACTCACACACATTCTCTTTCTCTCACATTCTCTCACTCTATTACATTCTCTATTACATTCTCTCTCTCTATTACATTCTCTCTCTCTCACATTCTCTCTCTCTACTACATTCTCACTCTCTATTACATTCCCTCTCACTTTCTCTCTCTCTATTACATTCTCTCTCTCACACATTCTCTCTGTCTCTTACATTCTCTCACACATTCTCTCTATTACATTCTCTCTCTCTCACATTTTCACTCTCTATTACATTCTCTCTCTCACATTCTCTCTCTCTTATTACATTCTCTCTCTCACACATTATCTCTATTACATTCTCGCTCTCTCACATTATCTCTCTCCATTACATTCTTTCTCTACTACATTCTCTGTCTCTCACATTCTCTCTCTCTATTACATTCGCTCTCACACATTCTCCCTCTCTATTACATTCTCTCTCTCTCACATTATCTCTCTCTATTACATTCTCTCTCTCTATTACATTCTCTCTCTCACATTCTCTCTCTCTAACAATCTCTCTCTCTCACATTCTCTCAATCTATTACATTCTCTCTCTCTCACATTCTCTCTCTCTATTACATTCTCTCTCTGTATTACATTCTCTCTCTCTCACATTCTCTCTCTCTATCACATTCTCTCACATTTTCTCTCTCACACATACTCTCTCTCTATTACATTCTCTCTCACTAACATTCTCTCAATCTATTACATTCTCACATTCTCTCTCTGTATTACATTCTCTCTCTCTCACATTCTCTCTCTCTATTACATTCTCTCACTCTCACAGTCTCTTTCGCTATTACATTCTCTCTCACATTATCTCTCTCTATTACATTCTCTCTCACATTCTCTCTCTCTATTACATTCTCTCTCTCACACATTTTCTCTCTCTTTCTCAAATTCTCTCTCTCACATTCTCTCTCTATTACATTCTCTCTCTCTCACACACATTCTCTCTCTCTATTACATTCTCTCTCTCGCATTCTCTCTCTCTATTACATCCTCTCTCTCACAGATTCTCTCTCTATTAAATTCTCTCTCTCTATTATTCTTTCTCTCTCACATTCTCTCTCTCTATTACATTCTCTCTCTGTATTACATTCTCTCTCTCTATTAAATTCTCTCACATTCTCTCTATTACATTCTCTCTCTCTCTCACATTCTCTCTCTATTACATTCTCTATTACATTCTCTCTCTCTCACATTCTCTCTTACATTCTCTCTCTCTCACATTCTCTCTCTATTACATTCTCTCTCTCACTCACACACATTCTCTTTCTCTCTCTCTCACATTCTCTCTCTCTCTATTACATTCTCTCTCTCTCACACATTCTCTCTCTCTCACATTCTCTCTCTATTACATTCTCTCTCTCTCACATTCTCTATTACATTCTCTCTCTCTCACATTCTCTCTCTCACACACACACATTCTCTTTCTCTCTCACATTCTCTCTCTCTCTATTACATTCTCTCTCTCTCACACATTCTCTCTCTCTCACACATTCTCTCTCTCTCATATTTTCTCTCTCTCACACATTCTCTCTCTCTATTACATTCTCTCTCTCTCTCACATATTCTCTCTCTCTCACATTCTCTCTCCCTCTCTCACATTCTCTCTCTCACATATTCTCTCTCTCTATTACATTCTCTCTCTCGCACATTCTCTCTCTCTCGCACATTCTCTCTCTCTCTCTATTACATTCTCTCTCTCATATTCTCTCTCTCTCTCACATTCTCTCTCTCTATTACATTCTCTCTCTCTATTACATTCTCTCTCTCTCACATTATCTCTATTACATTCTCTCTCGCACACATTCTCTCTCTCTGTTACATTCTCTCTATTACATTCTCTCTCTCTATTACATTCTCTCACTCACACATTCTCTCTCTCTATTATAGTCTCTCTCTCTCGTACATTCTCTCTCTCTATTATAGTCTCTCTCTCTATTACATTCTCTCTCACATACTCTCTCTCTATTACATTCTCTCTCTCTCACATTCTCTCAATCTATTACATTCTCTCTCTCTCAGTCTCTCTCTCTATTACATTCTCTCTCTGTATTATTCTCTCTCTCTCACATTCTCTCTCTCTATTACATTCTCCCACTCTCACAGTCTCTTTCTCTATTACATTTTCTATCTATTACATTCTCTCTCTCTATGACATTCTCTCTCACATTCTCTCTCTCTATTACATTCTCTCTCTCATATTCTCTCTATTACATTCTCTCTCTCATATTCTCTCTATTACATTGTCTCTCTCACGCACACAATCTCTCTCTCTATTACATTCTCTCTCTCACACATTCTCTCTCTCTATTACATTCTCTCTCTCTATTTCATTCTCTCTCTCTCACATTCTCTCTATTACATTCTCTCTCTCACAGATTCTCTCTCTCTATTACATTCGCTCTCTCTATTACATTCTCTCTCTCTCACATTCTGTCTCTCTATTATTCTTTCTCTCTCACATTCTCTCTCTCTATTACATTCTCTCTCTCACATTCTCTCTCTCACATTCTCTCTCTCTCTCACACATTCTCTCTCTCTCGCACACATACTCTCTCTCTCGCACATTCTCTCTCTCTCTCACATTCTCTCTCTCTATTACATTCTCTCTCTCATATTCTCTCCCTCTCACATTCTCTCTCTCTATTACATTCTCTCTCTCTCACATCCTCTCTCTCTTATTACATTCTCTCTCTCACACATTCTCTCTCTCATATTCTCTCTTTCATATTCTCTCTCTCTCACATTCTCTCTCAAATTCTCTCTCTCTATTACATTCTCTCTATTACATTCTCTCTCACACATTCTCTCTCTCTATTAAATTCTCTCTCTCTCACATTATCTCTATTACATTCTCTCTCTCACACATTCTCTCTCTCTGTTACATTCTCTCTCTCTATTACATTCTCTCTCTCACATTCTCTCTCTCTATTACATTCTCTCACTCACACATTCTCTCTCTGTATTATAGTGTCTCTCTCTATTACATTCTCTCTCACATACTCTCTCTCTATTACATTCTCTCTCTCTCACATTCTCTCAATCTATTACATTCTCTCTCTCTCACATTCTCTCAATGTATTACATTCTCTCTCTCTCACATTCTCTCTCTCTATTACATTCTCTCTCTCACACATTCTCTCTCTGTATTACATTCTCTCTCTCACACATTTTCTCTCACATTCTCTCTATTACATTCTCTCACTCTCACAGTCTCTTTCTCTATTACATTCTCTCTCACATTATATCTCTCTATTACATTCTCTCTCTATTACATTCTCTCTCTCACATTCTCTCTCTCTATTACATTGTCTCTCTCACACACACATTCTCTCTCTCTATTACATTCTCTCTCTATTACATTCTCTCTCTCTATTACATTCTCTCTCTCTCTATTACATTCTCTCTCTATTACATTCGCTCTCTCTATTACATTCTCTCTCTCACACATTCTCTCTCTCTATTATTCTTTCTCTCTCACATTCTCTCTCTCTATTACATTCTCTTTCACATTCTCTATCTGTCACATTCTCTCTATTACATTCTCTCTCTCTCTCTCACATTCTCTCTCTATTACATTCTCTCTCTCTCTCTCTCTATTACATTCTCTCTCTCACACACATTCTCTTTCTCTCTCTCTCACATTCTCTCTCTCTCTATTACATTCTCTCTCTCTCACACATTCTCTCTATCTATTACATTCTCTCACTCTCACAGTCTCTTTCTCTATTACATTCTCTCTCACATTATCTCTCTCTATTACATTCTCTCTCAATTACATTCTCTCTCTCTCACATTTTCTCTCTCTATTACATTCTCTGTCTCTATTACATTCTCTCACTCTCTCACAGTCTCTTTCTCTATTACATTCTCTCTCACATTATCTCTCTCTATTACATTCTCTCTCACATTCTCTCTCTATTACATTCTCTCTCTCATACATTTTCTCTCTCTTTCTCACATTCTCTCTCTATTACATTCTCTCTCTCTTTCTCACATTCTCTCTCTATTACATTCTCTCTCACACACACACATTCTCTCTCTCTATTACACTCTCTCTCTCACAGATTCTCTCTCTCTGTTACATTCTATCTCTATTACATTCTCTCTCTCTATTATTCTTTCTCTCTCACATTCTCTCTCTCTATTATATTCTCTCTCTCACACATTCTCTCTCTATTACATACTCTCTCTCTCACATTCTCTGTTACATTCTCTCCCTCTCATATTCTCTCACTCACACACATTCTCTTTCTCTCACATTCTCTCTCTCTATTACATTCTCTCTCTCACATTCTCTCTCTGTATTACATTCTCTCTCTCTCACATTCTCTATTACATTCTCTCTCTCTCACATTCTCTCTCTATTACATTCTCTCTCTCTCTCACACACACACATTCTCTTTCTCTCTCTCTCACATTCACTCTCTCTATTACATTCTTTCTCTCTCATATTCTCTCTCTCTCTCACATTCTCTCTCTCTATTACATTCTCTCTCCCTCTCTCACATTCTCTCTCTCACACATTCTCTCTCTCACACATTCTCTCTCTCTCTCACACATTCTCTCTCTCTCTCACATTCTCTCTCTCTATTACATTCTCTCTCTCTCATATTCTCTCTCTCTCACATTCTCTCTCTCTATTACATTCTCTCTCTCTCACATTCTCTCTCTCTATTACATTGTCTCCCTCACATTCTCTCTCTCTTATTACATTCTCTCTCTCACACATTCTCTCTCTATTACATTCTCTCTCATTCTCTCTCTCTATTACATTCTCTCTCTCTATTACATTTTCTCTTTCTATTACATTCTCTCTCACATACTCTCTCTCTATTACATTCTCTCTCTCTCACATTCTCTCAATCTATTACATTCTCTCTCTCACACATTCTCTCTCTGTATTACATTCTCTCTCACATTACCTCTCTCTATTACATTCTCTCTCATTTTCTCTCTCTATTACATTCTCTCTCTCTCTCACATTCTCTCTCACACATTCTCTCTCACACATTCTCTCACTCTATTACATTCTCTCTCTCACACATTATCTCTATTACATTCTCTCTCTCACACATTCTCTCTCTCTGTTACATTCTCTCTCTCTATTACATTTTCTCTTTCTGTTACATTCTCTCTCACATACTCTCTCTCTATTACATTCTCTCTCTCTCACATTCTCTCAATCTATTACATTCTCTCTCTCACACATTCTCTGTCTGTATTACATTCTCTCTCACATTACCTCTCTCTATTACATTCTCTCTCATTTTCTCTCTCTCTCTCACATTCTCTCTCACACATTCTCTCACTCTATTACATTCTCTCTCTCTCACATTCTCTCTATTACATTCTCTCTCATTCTCTCTCTCTATTACATTCTCTCTCTCACATTCTCTCTTTCTGTTACATTCTCTCTCTATTACATTCTCTCTCTCACATTCTCTCTCTGTTACATTCTCTCCCTATCACATTCTCTCAATGTATTACATTCTCTCTCTCTCACAATCTCTCTCTCTATTACATTCTCTCACTCTCACAATCTCTTTCTCTATTACATTCTCTCTCACATTATCTCTCTCTATTACATTCTCTCTCTATTACATTCTCTCTCTCACATTCTCTCTCTATTACATTCTCTCTCTCACACACACACACATTCTCTTTCTCTCTCTCTCACATTCTCTCTCTCTATTACATTCTCTCTCTCACACATTCTCTCTCTCTCTCACAGTCTCTCTCTCACACATTCTCTCTCTCTCTCTCATTCTCTCTCTCTCACATTCTCTCTCTCTATTACATTCTCTCTCTCTCACACACACATTCTCTTTCTCTCTCTCTCACATTCTCTCTCTCTATTACATTCTCTCTCTCTATTACATTCTCTCTCTCACATTCTCTCTCTATTACATTCTCTCTCTCACTCACACACATTCTCTTTCTCTCTCTCACACATTCTCTCTATTACATTCTCTCTCTCTCAATTACATTCTCTCTCTCACACACATTCTCTCTCTCTCACATTCTCTCTCTCTATTAAATTCTCTCTCTCTCACATTCTCTCTCACTATTACATTCTCTCTATCCCACATTCTCTATTACATTCTCTCTCCCACATTCTCTCTCTATTACATTCTCTCTCTCACACACACACATTCTCTTTCTCTCTCTCTCACATTCTCTCTCTCTCACACATTCTCTCTCTCTATTACATTCTCTCTCTCTCACATTCTCTCTCTCACACACATTCTCTCTCCCTCTCACATTCTCTCTCTCTCACTCTCTCTCTCACATTCTCTCTCTCTCACATTCTCTCTCTCTCACACATTCTCTCTCTCTCTCTCTCATTCTCTCTCTCTCACACACACACATTCTCTTTCCCTCTCTCTCTCTCACATTCTCTCTCTCTCACACACAAATTCTCTTTCTCTCTCTCTCTCACATTCTCTCTCTCTCTATTACATTCTCTCTCTCTCACATATTCTCTCTCTCTATTACATTCTCTCTCTCACACATTCTCTCTCTCTGTTACATTCTCTCTCTCTATTACATTCTCTCTCTCACATTCTCTCTCTATTACATTCCCTCACTCACACATTCTCTCTCTCTTACATTCTCTCTCTCTCACATTCTCTCTCTATTATTCTTTCTCTCTCACATTCTCTCTGTCTATTACATTCTCTCTCACATTATCTCTCTCTATTACATTCTCTCTCCCATTCTCTATTACATTCTCTCTCTCTCACATTCTCTCTCTCTATTACATTCTCTCTCTCTATTACATTCTCTCTCTTTCTCACATTCTCTCTATTACATTATCTCTCTCACACACACATTCTCTCTCTCTATTACATTCTCTCTCTTTATTACATTCTCTCTCTCACACATTCTCTCTCTCTATTACATTCTCTCTACTACATTCTCTCACATTCTCTCTTACAATCTCTCTCTCTCACATTCTCTCTCTATTACATTCTCTCTCTCACTCACACACATTTTTTCACTCTCTCTCACATTCTCTCTCTCTCTATTACATTCTCTCTCACACATTCTCTCTCTCTCACATTCTCTCTCTCTATTAAATTCTCTCTCTCTCACATTCTCTCTCACTATTACATTCTCTCTATCTCACATTCTCTAAGACATTCTCTCTCTCACATTCTCTCTCTATTACATTCTCTCTCTCTCTCACACACACATTCTCTTTCTCTCTCTCTCACATTCTCTCTCTCTCACACTCTCTCTCTTTATTACATTCTCTCTACCTCTCACATTCTCTCTCTCTCACATTCTCTCTCTCTCACATTCTCCCTCTCTCTCACATTCTCTCTCTCACACATTCTCTCTCTCTCACATTCTCTCTCTCTCTCACATTCTCTCTCTCTATTACATTCTCTCTCTCTCTCACACACATTCTCTTTCTCTCTCTCTCTCGCATTCTCTCTCTCTCACACACATTCTCTTTCTCTCTCACACATTCTCTCTCTCTCACACATTCTCTCTCTCTCTCTCTCATTCTCTCTCTCTCACAGATTCTCTCTCTCTGTTACATTCTATCTCTATTACATTCTCTCTCTCTATTATTCTTTCTCTCTCACATTCTCTCTCTCTATTATATTCTCTCTCTCACACATTCTCTCTCTATTACATACTCTCTCTCTCACATTCTCTGTTACATTCTCTCCCTCTCATATTCTCTCACTCACACACATTCTCTTTCTCTCACATTCTCTCTCTCTATTACATTCTCTCTCTCACATTCTCTCTCTGTATTACATTCTCTCTCTCTCACATTCTCTATTACATTCTCTCTCTCTCACATTCTCTCTCTATTACATTCTCTCTCTTTCTCTCACACACACATTCTCTTTCTCTCTCTCTCACATTCACTCTCTCTATTACATTCTTTCTCTCTCATATTCTCTCTCTCTCTCACATTCTCTCTCTCTATTACATTCTCTCTCCCTCTCTCACATTCTCTCTCTCACACATTCTCTCTCTCACACATTCTCTCTCTCTCTCACACATTCTCTCTCTCTCTCACATTCTCTCTCTCTATTACATTCTCTCTCTCTCATATTCTCTCTCTCTCACATTCTCTCTCTCTATTACATTCTCTCTCTCTCACATTCTCTCTCTCTATTACATTGTCTCCCTCACATTCTCTCTCTCTTATTACATTCTCTCTCTCACACATTCTCTCTCTATTACATTCTCTCTCATTCTCTCTCTCTATTACATTCTCTCTCTCTATTACATTTTCTCTTTCTATTACATTCTCTCTCACATACTCTCTCTCTATTACATTCTCTCTCTCTCACATTCTCTCAATCTATTACATTCTCTCTCTCACACATTCTCTCTCTGTATTACATTCTCTCTCACATTACCTCTCTCTATTACATTCTCTCTCATTTTCTCTCTCTATTACATTCTCTCTCTCTCTCACATTCTCTCTCACACATTCTCTCTCACACATTCTCTCACTCTATTACATTCTCTCTCTCACACATTATCTCTATTACATTCTCTCTCTCACACATTCTCTCTCTCTGTTACATTCTCTCTCTCTATTACATTTTCTCTTTCTGTTACATTCTCTCTCACATACTCTCTCTCTATTACATTCTCTCTCTCTCACATTCTCTCAATCTATTACATTCTCTCTCTCACACATTCTCTGTCTGTATTACATTCTCTCTCACATTACCTCTCTCTATTACATTCTCTCTCATTTTCTCTCTCTCTCTCACATTCTCTCTCACACATTCTCTCACTCTATTACATTCTCTCTCTCTCACATTCTCTCTATTACATTCTCTCTCATTCTCTCTCTCTATTACATTCTCTCTCTCACATTCTCTCTTTCTGTTACATTCTCTCTCTATTACATTCTCTCTCTCACATTCTCTCTCTGTTACATTCTCTCCCTATCACATTCTCTCAATGTATTACATTCTCTCTCTCTCACAATCTCTCTCTCTATTACATTCTCTCACTCTCACAATCTCTTTCTCTATTACATTCTCTCTCACATTATCTCTCTCTATTACATTCTCTCTCTATTACATTCTCTCTCTCACATTCTCTCTCTATTACATTCTCTCTCTCACACACACACACATTCTCTTTCTCTCTCTCTCACATTCTCTCTCTCTATTACATTCTCTCTCTCACACATTCTCTCTCTCTCTCACAGTCTCTCTCTCACACATTCTCTCTCTCTCTCTCATTCTCTCTCTCTCACATTCTCTCTCTCTATTACATTCTCTCTCTCTCACACACACATTCTCTTTCTCTCTCTCTCACATTCTCTCTCTCTATTACATTCTCTCTCTCTATTACATTCTCTCTCTCACATTCTCTCTCTATTACATTCTCTCTCTCACTCACACACATTCTCTTTCTCTCTCTCACACATTCTCTCTATTACATTCTCTCTCTCTCAATTACATTCTCTCTCTCACACACATTCTCTCTCTCTCACATTCTCTCTCTCTATTAAATTCTCTCTCTCTCACATTCTCTCTCACTATTACATTCTCTCTATCCCACATTCTCTATTACATTCTCTCTCCCACATTCTCTCTCTATTACATTCTCTCTCTCTCACACACACACATTCTCTTTCTCTCTCTCTCACATTCTCTCTCTCTCACACATTCTCTCTCTCTATTACATTCTCTCTCTCTCACATTCTCTCTCTCACACACATTCTCTCTCCCTCTCACATTCTCTCTCTCTCACTCTCTCTCTCACATTCTCTCTCTCTCACATTCTCTCTCTCTCACACATTCTCTCTCTCTCTCTCTCATTCTCTCTCTCTCACACACACACATTCTCTTTCCCTCTCTCTCTCTCACATTCTCTCTCTCTCACACACAAATTCTCTTTCTCTCTCTCTCTCACATTCTCTCTCTCTCTATTACATTCTCTCTCTCTCACATATTCTCTCTCTCTATTACATTCTCTCTCTCACACATTCTCTCTCTCTGTTACATTCTCTCTCTCTATTACATTCTCTCTCTCACATTCTCTCTCTATTACATTCCCTCACTCACACATTCTCTCTCTCTTACATTCTCTCTCTCTCACATTCTCTCTCTATTATTCTTTCTCTCTCACATTCTCTCTGTCTATTACATTCTCTCTCACATTATCTCTCTCTATTACATTCTCTCTCCCATTCTCTATTACATTCTCTCTCTCTCACATTCTCTCTCTCTATTACATTCTCTCTCTCTATTACATTCTCTCTCTTTCTCACATTCTCTCTATTACATTATCTCTCTCACACACACATTCTCTCTCTCTATTACATTCTCTCTCTTTATTACATTCTCTCTCTCACACATTCTCTCTCTCTATTACATTCTCTCTACTACATTCTCTCACATTCTCTCTTACAATCTCTCTCTCTCACATTCTCTCTCTATTACATTCTCTCTCTCACTCACACACATTTTTTCACTCTCTCTCACATTCTCTCTCTCTCTATTACATTCTCTCTCACACATTCTCTCTCTCTCACATTCTCTCTCTCTATTAAATTCTCTCTCTCTCACATTCTCTCTCACTATTACATTCTCTCTATCTCACATTCTCTAAGACATTCTCTCTCTCACATTCTCTCTCTATTACATTCTCTCTCTCTCTCACACACACATTCTCTTTCTCTCTCTCTCACATTCTCTCTCTCTCACACTCTCTCTCTTTATTACATTCTCTCTACCTCTCACATTCTCTCTCTCTCACATTCTCTCTCTCTCACATTCTCCCTCTCTCTCACATTCTCTCTCTCACACATTCTCTCTCTCTCACATTCTCTCTCTCTCTCACATTCTCTCTCTCTATTACATTCTCTCTCTCTCTCACACACATTCTCTTTCTCTCTCTCTCTCGCATTCTCTCTCTCTCACACACATTCTCTTTCTCTCTCACACATTCTCTCTCTCTCACACATTCTCTCTCTCTCTCTCTCATTCTCTCTCTCTCACATTCTCTCTCTCTATTACATTCTCTCTCTCACACACACATTCTCTTTCTCTCTCTCTCACACATCCTCTCTCTCTCACATTCTCTCTCTCTATTACATTCTCTCTCTCACATTCTCTCTCTCTAATTACATTGTCTCTCTCACACACACATTCTCTCTCTCTATTACATTCTCTCTCTCTATTATATTCTCTCTCTCTCTATTACACTCTCTCACAGATTCTCTCTCTCTATTACATTCGCTCTCTCTATTACATTCTCTCTCTCTATTATTCTTTCTCTCACATTCTCTCTCTCTATTACATTCTCTCTCTCACATTCTCTATCTCTCACATTCTCTCTATTACATTCTCTCTCTCTCTCTCACATTCTCTCTCTATTACATTCTCTCTATTACATCCTCTCTCCCTCACATTCTCTCTTACATTCTCTCTCTCTCACATTCTCTCTATTACATTCTCTCTCTCGCTCACACACATTCTCTTTCTCTCTCTCTCACATTCTCTCTCTCTCTATTACATTCTCTCTCTCCATTACATTCTCTCACTCTCACAGTCTCTTTCTCTATTACATTCTCTCTCACATTATCTCTCTCTATTACATTCTCTCTCACATTCTCTCTCTATTACATTCTCTTTCACACGCATTTTCTCTCTCTTTCTCACATTCTCTCTCTATTACATTCTCTCTCACACACACATATTCTCTCTCTCTCTATTACATTCTCTTCTCTCACACATTCTCTCTCTCTATTACATTCTCTCTCTCACATTCTCTCTCTCTATTACATTCTCTCTCTCACAGATTCTCTCTCTCTATTACATTCGCTCTCTTTATTACATTCTCTCTCTATTACATTCTCTCTCTCTATTATTCTTTCTCTCACATTCTCTCTCTCTATTACATTCTCTCTCTCACATTCTCTCTATTACATTCTCTCTCATTCTCTCTCTCTATCTCTCACATTCTCTCTATTACATTCTCTCTCTCTCTCTCACATTCTCTCTCTATTACATTCTCTCTCTGTATTACATCCTCTCTCCCTCACATTCTCTCTTACATTCTCTCTCTCTCACATTATCTCTATTACATTCTCTCTATCACACATTCTCTCTCTCTGTTACATTCTCTCTCTCTATTACATTTTCTCTCACATTCTCTCTCTCTCTATTACATTCTCTCTCACACATTCTCTCTCTCTCTATTACATTCTCTCTCTCTCACATTTTCTCTCTCTATTATTCTTTCTCTCTCACATTCTCTCTGTCTATTACATTCTCTCTCTCTCACATTCTCTCTATTACATTGTGTCTCTCACACACACATTCTCTCTCTCTATTACATTCTCTCTCTCTTGTACATTCTCTCTCTCACAGATTCTCTCTCTCTATTACATTCTCTCTCTCTCACATTCTCTCTCTCTATTATTCTCTCTCTCTCACACATTCTCTCTCTATTACATTCTCTCTCTCTTGTACATTCTCTCTCTCTGTTACATTCTCTCCCTATCACATTCTCTCAATGTATTACATTCTCTCTCTCTCACATTCTCTCTCTCTATTACATTCTCTCACTCTCACAATCTCTTTCTCTATTACATTCTCTCTCACATTATCTCTCTCTATTACATTCTCTCTCTCTCACATTCTCTCTCTCACATTCTCTCTCTATTACATTCTCTCTCTCACACACACACACATTCTCTTTCTCTCTCTCTCACATTCTCTCTCTCTATTACATTCTCTCTCTCTCATATTCTCTCTCTCTGTTACATTCCCTCTCCCTCTCACATTCTCTCTCTCACACATTCTCTCTCTCACACATTCTCTCTCTCTCTCACAATCTCTCTCACACATTCTCTCTCTCTCTCTCATTCTCTCTCTCTATTACATTCTCTCTCTCACACACACATTCTCTTTCTCTCTCTCTCACATTCTCTCTCTCTATTACATTCTCTCTCTCTATTACATTCTCTCTCTCTCACATTCTCTCTCTATTACATTCTCTCTCTCACTCACACACATTCTCTTTCTCTCTCTCACACATTCTCTCTATTACATTCTCTCTCTCTCAATTACATTCTCTCTCTCACACACATTCTCTCTCTCTCACATTCTCTCTCTCTATTAAATTCTCTCTCTCTCACATTCTCTCTCACTATTACATTCTCTCTATCCCACATTCTCTATTACATTCTGTCTCTCACATTCTCTCTCTATTACATTCTCTCTCTCTCTCACACACACACATTCTCTTTCTCTCTCTCTCACATTCTCTCTCTCTCACACATTCTCTCTCTCTCACATTCTCTCTCTCACACACATTCTCTCTCCCTCTCACATTCTCTCTCTCTCACTCTCTCTCACACATTCTCTCTCTCACACATTCTCTCTCTCTCACACATTCTCTCTCTCTCACACATTCTCTCTCTCTCTCATTCTCTCTCTCTCACACACACACATTCTCTTTCTCTCTCTCTCTCACATTCTCTCTCTCTCACACACAAATTCTCTTTCTCTCTCTCTCTCACATTCTCTCTCTCTCTATTACATTCTCTCTCTCTCTCACATTCTCTCTCACACATTCTCTCTCTCTATTACATTCTCTCTCTCACACATTCTCTCTCTCTGTTACATTCTCTCTCTCTATTACATTCTCTCTCTCACATTCTCTCTCTCTATTACATTCCCTCACTCACACATTCTCTCTCTCTTACATTCTCTCTCTCTCACATTCTCTCTCTCTATTATTCTTTCTCTCTCACATTCTCTCTGTCTATTACATTCTCTCTCACATTATCTCTCTCTATTACATTCTCTCTCCCATTCTCTATTACATTCTCTCTCTCTCACATTCTCTCTCTCTATTACATTCTCTCTCACACATTCTCTCTCTTTCTCACATTCTCTCTCTATTACATTCTCTCTATTACATTATCTCTCTCACACACATTCTCTCTCTCTATTACATTCTCTCTCTCACACATTCTCTCTCTCTATTACATTCTCTCTCTTTATTACATTCTCACACATTCTCTCTCTCTATTACATTCTCTCTACTACATCCTCTCACATTCTCTCTTACATTCTCTCTCTCTCACATTCTCTCTCTATTACATTCTCTCTCTCACTCACACACATTTTTTCACTCTCTCACATTCTCTCTCTCTCTCTATTACATTCTCTCTCACACATTCTCTCTCTCTCACATTCTCTCTCTCTATTAAATTCTCTCTCTCTCACATTCTCTCTCACTATTACATTCTCTCTATCTCACATTCTCTATTACATTCTCTTTCTCACATTCTCTCTCTATTACATTCTCTCTCTCTCTCACACACACATTCTCTTTCTCTCTCTCTCACATTCTCTCTCTCTCACATTCTCTCTCTCTCACACTCTCTCTCTTTATTACATTCTCTCTCCCTCTCACATTCTCTCTCTCTCACATTCTCTCTCTCTCACATTCTCCCTCTCTCTCACATTCTCTCTCTCACACATTCTCTCTCTCTCACATTCTCTCTCTCTCACATTCTCTCTCTCTCTCACATTCTCTCTCTCTATTACATTCTCTCTCTCTCACACACACATTCTCTTTCTCTCTCTCTCTCACATTCTCTTTCTCTCTCACACATTCTCTCTCTCTCACACATTCTCTCTCTCTCTCTCTCATTCTCTCTCTGTCACATTCTCTCTCTCTATTACATTCTCTCTCTCACACACACATTCTCTTTCTCTCTGACATTCTCTCTCTCTATTACATTCTCTCTCTCTCTCACATTCTCTCTCTCTATTACATTCTCTCTCTCTCTCACACACATTCTCTTTCTCTCTCTCTCACACATTCTCTCTCTCTCACATTCTCTCTCTCTATTACATTCTCTCTCTCACATTCTCTATCTCTCACATTCTCTCTCTCTCTCACATTCTCTCTCTCTATTACATTCTCTCTCTCTCACACACACATTCTCTTTCTCTCTCTCTCTCACATTCTCTCTCTCTCACACACATTCTCTTTCTCTCTCACACATTCTCTCTCTCTCACACATTCTCTCTCTCTCTCTCTCATTCTCTCTGTCACATTCTCTCTCTCTATTACATTCTCTCTCTCACACACACATTCTCTTTCTCTCTGACATTCTCTCTCTCTATTACATTCTCTCTCTCTCTCACATTCTCTCTCTCTATTACATTCTCTCTCTCTCACACACACATTCTCTTTCTCTCTCTCTCACACATTCTCTCTCTCTCACATTCTCTCTCTCTATTACATTCTCTCTCTCACATTCTCTCTCTCTAATTACATTGTCTCTCTCACACACACATTCTCTCTCTCTATTACATTCTCTCTCTCTATTATATTCTCTCTCTCTCTATTACACTCTCTCACAGATTCTCTCTCTCTATTACATTCGCTCTCTCTATTACATTCTCTCTCTCTATTATTCTATCTCTCACATTCTCTCTCTCTGTTACATTCTCTCTCTCACATTCTCTATCTCTCACATTCTGTCTATTACATTCTCTCTCTCTCTCACACACATTCTCTTTCTCTCTCTCTCACATTCTCTCTCTCTCTATTACATTCTCTCTCTCTATTATATTCTCTCTCTCTCTATTACACTCTCTCCCAGATTCTCTCTCTCTATTACATTCGCTCTCTCTATTACATTCTCTCTCTCTATTATTCTTTCTCTCACATTCTCTCTCTCTATTACATTCTCTCTCTCACATTCTCTATCTCTCACATTCTCTATTACATTCTCTCTCTCTCTCTCACACATTCTCTTTCTCTCTCTCTCACATTCTCTCTCTCTCTATTACATTCTCTCTCTCTATTATATTCTCTCTCTCTCTATTACACTCTCTCACAGATTCTCTCTCTCTATTACATTCGCTCTCTCTATTACATTCTCTCTCTCTATTATTCTTTCTCTCACATTCTCTCTCTCTATTACATTCTCTCTCTCACATTCTCTATCTCTCACATTCTCTCTATTACATTCTCTCTATTACATTCTCTCTCTCTCTCACATTCTCTCTCTATTACATTCTCTCTATTACACCTCTCTCCCTCACATTCTCTCTTACATTCTCTCTCTCTCACATTCTCTCTATTACATTCTCTCTCTCACTCACACACATTCTCTTTCTCTCTCTCTCACATTCTCTCTCTGTATTACATTCTCTCTCTCTCACACATTCTCTCTCTCCATTACATTCTCTCACTCTCACAGTCTCTTTCTCTATTACATTCTCTCTCACATTATCTCTCTCTATTACATTCTCTCTCACATTCTCTCTCTATTACATTCTCTCTCACACACATTTTCTCTCTCTTTCTCACATTCTCTCTCTATTACATTCTCTCTCACACACACATATTCTCTCTCTCTCTATTACATTCTCTTCTCTCACACATTCTCTCTCTCTATTACATTCTCTCTCTCACATTCTCTCTCTCTATTACATTCTCTCTCTCACAGATTCTCTCTCTCTATTACATTCGCTCTCTTTATTACATTCTCTCTCTATTACATTCTCTCTCTCTATTATTCTTTCTCTCACATTCTCTCTTTCTATTACATTCTCTCTCTCACATTCTCTCTATTACATTCTCTCTCATTCTCTCTCTCTATCTCTCACATTCTCTCTATTACATTCTCTCTCTCTCTCTCACATTCTCTCTCTATTACATTCTCTCTCTGTATTACATCCTCTCTCCCTCACATTCTCTCTTACACTCTCTCTCTCTCACATTTTCTCTCTCTATTATTCTTTCTCTCTCACATTCTCTCTGTCTATTACATTCTCTCTCTCTCACATTCTCTCTATTACATTGTGTCTCTCACACACACATTCTCTCTCTCTATTACATTCTCTCTCTCTTGTACATTCTCTCTCTCACAGATTCTCTCTCTCTATTACATTCTCTCTCTCTCACATTCTCTCTCTCTATTATTCTCTCTCTCTCACACATTCTCTCTCTATTACATTCTCTCTCTCTTGTACATTCTCTCTCTCACATTCTCTCTCTCTGTTACATTCTCTCCCTATCACATTCTCTCAATGTATTACATTCTCTCTCTCTCACATTCTCTCTCTCTATTACATTCTCTCACTCTCACAATCTCTTTCTCTATTACATTCTCTCTCACATTATCTCTCTCTATTACATTCTCTCTCTATTACATTCACTCTCTCTCACATTCTCTCTCTCACATTCTCTCTCTATTACATTCTCTCTCTCACACACACACATTCTCTTTCTCTCTCTCTCACATTCTCTCTCTCTATTACATTCTCTCTCTCTCATATTCTCTCTCTCTGTTACATTCCCTCTCCCTCTCACATTCTCTCTCTCTCACATTCTCTCTCTCTATTACATTCTCTCTCTCTATTACATTCTCTCTCTCTCACATTCGCTCTCTCACTCACACACATTCTCTTTCTCTCTCTCACACATTCTCTCTATTGCATTCTCTCTCTCTCAATTACATTCTCTCTCTCACACACATTCTCTCTCTCTCACATTCTCTCTCTCTATTAAATTCTCTCTCTCTCACATTCTCTCTCACTATTACATTCTCTCTATCCCACATTCTCTATTACATTCTGTCTCTCACATTCTCTCTCTATTACATTCTCTCTCTCTCACACACACACATTCTCTTTCTCTCTCTCTCACATTCTCTCTCTCTCACATTCTCTCTCTCACACACATTCTCTCTCCCTCTCACATTCTCTCTCTCTCACTCTCTCTCTCACATTCTCTCTCTCACACATTCTCTCTCTCTCACACATTCTCTCTCTCTCACACATTCTCTCTCTCTCACACACACACATTCTCTTTCTCTCTCTCTCTCACATTCTCTCTCTCTCACACACAAATTCTCTTTCTCTCTCTCTCTCACATTCTCTCTCTCTCTATTACATTCTCTCTCTCTCTCACATTCTCTCTCACACATTCTCTCTCTCTATTACATTCTCTCTCTCACACATTCTCTCTCTCTGTTACATTCTCTCTCTCTATTACATTCTCTCTCTCACATTCTCTCTCTCTATTACATTCCCTCACTCACACATTCTCTCTCTCTCTCTCACATTCTCTCTCTCTATTATTCTTTCTCTCTCACATTCTCTCTGTCTATTACATTCTCTCTCACATTATCTCTCTCTATTACATTCTCTCTCCCATTCTCTATTACATTCTCTCTCTCTCACATTCTCTCTCTCTATTACATTCTCTCTCCCATTCTCTATTACATTCTCTCTCTCACACATTCTCTCTCTCCATTACATTCTCTCACTCTCACAGTCTCTTTCTCTATTACATTCTCTCTCACATTATCTCTCTCTATTACATTCTCTCTCACATTCTCTCTCTATTACATTCTCTCTCACACACATTTTCTCTCTCTTTCTCACATTCTCTCTCTATTACATTCTCTCTCACACACACATATTCTCTCTCTCTCTATTACATTCTCTTCTCTCACACATTCTCTCTCTCTATTACATTCTCTCTCTCACATTCTCTCTCTCTATTACATTCTCTCTCTCACAGATTCTCTCTCTCTATTACATTCGCTCTCTTTATTACATTCTCTCTCTATTACATTCTCTCTCTCTATTATTCTTTCTCTCACATTCTCTCTTTCTATTACATTCTCTCTCTCACATTCTCTCTATTACATTCTCTCTCATTCTCTCTCTCTATCTCTCACATTCTCTCTATTACATTCTCTCTCTCTCTCTCACATTCTCTCTCTATTACATTCTCTCTCTGTATTACATCCTCTCTCCCTCACATTCTCTCTTACATTCTCTCTCTCTCACATTTTCTCTCTCTATTATTCTTTCTCTCTCACATTCTCTCTGTCTATTACATTCTCTCTCTCTCACATTCTCTCTATTACATTGTGTCTCTCACACACACATTCTCTCTCTCTATTACATTCTCTCTCTCTTGTACATTCTCTCTCTCACAGATTCTCTCTCTCTATTACATTCTCTCTCTCTCACATTCTCTCTCTCTATTATTCTCTCTCTCTCACACATTGTCTCTCTATTACATTCTCTCTCTCTTGTACATTCTCTCTCTCACATTCTCTCTCTCTGTTACATTCTCTCCCTATCACATTCTCTCAATGTATTACATTCTCTCTCTCTCACAATCTCTTTCTCTATTACATTCTCTCTCACATTATCTCTCTCTATTACATTCTCTCTCTATTACATTCTCTCTCTCTCACATTCTCTCTCTCACATTCTCTCTCTATTACATTCTCTCTCTCACACACACACATTCTCTTTCTCTCTCTCTCACATTCTCTCTCTCTATTACATTCTCTCTCTCTCATATTCTCTCTCTCTGTTACATTCCCTCTCCCTCTCACATTCTCTCTCTCACACATTCTCTCTCTCTCTCACAATCTCTCTCACACATTCTCTCTCTCTCTCTCATTCTCTCTCTCTATTACATTCTCTCTCTCTCACACACACATTCTCTTTCTCTCTCTCTCACATTCTCTCTCTCTATTACATTCTCTCTCTCTATAACATTCTCTCTCTCTCACATTCTCTCTCTCTTACATTCTCTCTCTCACTCACACACATTCTCTTTCTCTCTCTCACACATTCTCTCTATTACATTCTCTCTCAATTACATTCTCTCTCTCACACACATTCTCTCTCTCTCACATTCTCTCTCTCTATTAAATTCTCTCTCTCTGACATTCTCTCTCACTATTACATTCTCTCTATCCCACATTCTATATTACATTCTGTCTCTCACATTCTCTCTCTATTACATTCTCTCTCTCTCACACACACACATTCTCTTTCTCTCTCTCTCACATTCTCTCTCTCTCACACATTCTCTCTCTCTCACATTCTCTCTCTCACACACATTCTCTCTCCCTCTCACATTCTCTCTCTCTCACTCTCTCTCTCACATTCTCTCTCTCACACATTCTCTCTCTCTCACACATTCTCTCTCTCTCTCTCATTCTCTCTCTCTCACACACACACATTCTCTTTCTCTCTCTCTCTCACATTCTCTCTCTCTCACACACAAATTCTCTTTCTCTCTCTCTCTCACATTCTCTCTCTCTCTATTACATTCTCTCTCTCTCTCACATTCTCTCTCACACATTCTCTCTCTCTATTACATTCTCTCTCTCACACATTCTCTCTCTCTGTTACATTCTCTCTCTCTATTACATTCTCTCTCTCACATTCTCTCTCTCTATTACATTCCCTCACTCACACATTCTCTCTCTCTCTCTCACATTCTCTCTCTCTATTATTCTTTCTCTCTCACATTCTCTCTGTCTATTACATTCTCTCTCACATTATCTCTCTCTATTACATTCTCTCTCCCATTCTCTATTACATTCTCTCTCTCTCACATTCTCTCTCTCTATTACATTCTCTCTCTCACTCACACACATTTTTTCACTCTCTCTCACATTCTCTCTCTCTCTATTACATTCTCTCTCACATTCTCTCTCTATTACATTCTCTCTCACACACATTTTCTCTCTCTTTCTCACATTCTCTCTCTATTACATTCTCTCTCACACACACATATTCTCTCTCTCTCTATTACATTCTCTTCTCTCACACATTCTCTCTCTCTATTACATTCTCTCTCTCACATTCTCTCTCTCTATTACATTCTCTCTCTCACAGATTCTCTCTCTCTATTACATTCGCTCTCTTTATTACATTCTCTCTCTATTACATTCTCTCTCTCTATTATTCTTTCTCTCTCACATTCTCTCTGTCTATTACATTCTCTCTCACATTATCTCTCTCTATTACATTCTCTCTCCCATTCTCTATTACATTCTCTCTCTCTCACATTCTCTCTCTCTATTACATTCTCTCTCTCACTCACACACATTTTTTCACTCTGTCTCACATTCTCTCTCTCTCTATTACATTCTCTCTCACACATTCTCTCTCTCTCGCATTCTCTCTCTCTCACATTCTCTCTCTCTCACACTCTCTCTCTTTATTACATTCTCTCTCCCTCTCACATTCTCTCTCTCTCACATTCTCTCTCTCTCACATTCTCCCTCTCTCTCACATTCTCTCTCTCACACATTCTCTCTCTCTCACATTCTCTCTCTCTCTCACATTCTCTCTCTCTATTACATTCTCTCTCTCTCACACACACATTCTCTTTCTCTCTCTCTCTCACATTCTCTCTCTCTCACACACATTCTCTTTCTCTCTCACACATTCTCTATCTCTCACACATTCTCTCTCTCTCTCTCTCATTCTCTCTCTGTCACATTCTCTCTCTCTATTACATTCTCTCTCTCACACACACATTCTCTTTCTCTCTGACATTCTCTCTCTCTATTACATTCTCTCTCTCTCTCACATTCTCTCTCTCTATTACATTCTCTCTCTCTCACACACACATTCTCTTTCTCTCTCTCTCACACATTCTCTCTCTCTCACATTCTCTCTCTCTATTACATTCTCTCTCTCACATTCTCTCTCTCTCACATTCTCTCTCTCTCACATTCTCTCTCTCTATTACATTCTCTCTCTCTCACACACACATTCTCTTTCTCTCTCTCTCTCACATTCTCTCTCTCTCACACACATTCTCTTTCTCTCTCACACATTCTCTCTCTCACACATTCTCTCTCTCTCACATTCTCTCTCTCTATTACATTCTCTCTCTCACACACACATTCTCTTTCTCTCTGACATTCTCTCTCTCTATTACATTCTCTCTCTCTCTCACATTCTCTCTCTCTATTACATTCTCTCTCTCTCACACACACATTCTCTTTCTCTCTCTCTCACACATTCTCTCTCTCTCACATTCTCTCTCTCTATTACATTCTCTCTCTCACATTCTCTCTCTCTAATTACATTGTCTCTCTCACACACACATTCTCTCTCTCTATTACATTCTCTCTCTCTATTATATTCTCTCTCTCTCTATTACACTCTCTCACAGATTCTCTCTCTCTATTACATTCGCTCTCTCTATTACATTCTCTCTCTCTATTATTCTATCTCTCACATTCTCTCTCTCTATTACATTCTCTCTCTCACATTCTCTATCTCTCACATTCTCTCTATTACATTCTCTCTCTCTCTCACACACATTCTCTTTCTCTCTCTCTCACATTCTCTCTCTCTCTATTACATTCTCTCTCTCTATTATATTCTCTCTCTCTCTATTACACTCTCTCACAGATTCTCTCTCTCTATTACATTCGCTCTCTCTATTACATTCTCTCTCTCTATTATTCTTTCTCTCACATTCTCTCTCTCTATTACATTCTCTCTCTCACATTCTCTATCTCTCACATTCTCTCTATTACATTCTCTCTCTCTCTCACATTCTCTCTCTATTACATTCTCTCTATTACACCTCTCTCCCTCACATTCTCTCTTACATTCTCTCTCTCTCACATTCTCTCTATTACATTCTCTCTCTCACTCACACACATTCTCTTTCTCTCTCTCTCACATTCTCTCTCTCTATTACATTCTCTCTCTCTCACACATTCTCTCTGTCCATTACATTCTCTCACTCTCACAGTCTCTTTCTCTATTACATTCTCTCTCACATTATCTCTCTCTATTACATTCTCTCTCACATTCTCTCTCTATTACATTCTCTCTCACACACATTTTCTCTCTCTTTCTCACATTCTCTCTCTATTACATTCTCTCTCACACACACATATTCTCTCTCTCTCTATTACATTCTCTTCTCTCACACATTCTCTCTCTCTATTACATTCTCTCTCTCACATTCTCTCTCTCTATTACATTCTCTCTCTCACAGATTCTCTCTCTCTATTACATTCGCTCTCTTTATTACATTCTCTCTCTATTACATTCTCTCTCTCTATTATTCTTTTTCTCACATTCTCTCTTTCTATTACATTCTCCCTCTCACATTCTCTCTATTACATCCTCTCTCATTCTCTCTCTCTATCTCTCACATTCTCTCTATTACATTCTCTCTCTCTCTCTCACATTCTCTCTCTATTACATTCTCTCTCTGTATTACATCCTCTCTCCCTCACATTCTCTCTTACATTCTCTCTCTCTCACATTTTCTCTCTCTATTATTCTTTCTCTCTCACATTCTCTCTGTCTATTACATTCTCTCTCTCTCACATTCTCTCTATTACATTGTGTCTCTCACACACACATT
The DNA here is from genome assembly GCF_047496795.1 of Chiloscyllium punctatum. Classification (NCBI taxonomy): domain Eukaryota; kingdom Metazoa; phylum Chordata; class Chondrichthyes; order Orectolobiformes; family Hemiscylliidae; genus Chiloscyllium; species Chiloscyllium punctatum. The sequence continues at coordinate 3,980,427 of NC_092742.1, read as the reverse complement.
CTCTCTCTCTATTACATTCTCTCTCTCTTGTACATTCTCTCTCTCACAGATTCTCTCTCTCTATTACATTCTCTCTCTCTCACATTCTCTCTCTCTATTATTCTCTCTCTCTCACACATTCTCTCTCTATTACATTCTCTCTCTCTTGTACATTCTCTCTCTCACATTCTCTCTCTCTGTTACATTCTCTCCCTATCACATTCTCTCAATGTATTACATTCTCTCTCTCTCACATTCTCTCTCTCTATTACATTCTCTCACTCTCACAATCTCTTTCTCTATTACATTCTCTCTCACATTATCTCTCTCTATTACATTCTCTCTCTATTACATTCTCTCTCTCTCACATTCTCTCTCTATTACATTCTCTCTCTCACACACACACATTCTCTTTCTCTCTCTCTCACATTCTCTCTCTCTATTACATTCTCTCTCTCTCATATTCTCTCTCTCTGTTACATTCCCTCTCCCTCTCACATTCTCTCTCTCACACATTCTCTCTCTCACACATTCTCTCTCTCTCTCACAATCTCTCTCACACATTCTCTCTCTCTCTCTCATTCTCTCTCTCTCACATTCTCTCTCTCTATTACATTCTCTCTCTCTCACACACACATTCTCTTTCTCTCTCTCTCACATTCTCTCTCTCTAATACATTCTCTCTCTCTATTACATTCTCTCTCTCTCACATTCTCTCTCTATTACATTCTCTCTCTCACTCACACACATTCTCTTTCTCTCTCTCACACATTCTCTCTATTACATTCTCTCTCTCTCAATTACATTCTCTCTCTCACACACATTCTCTCTCTCTCACATTCTCTCTCTATTACATTCTCTCTCTCTCACACACACACATTCTCTTTCTCTCTCTCTCACATTCTCTCTCTCTCACACATTCTCTCTCTCTCACATTCTCTCTCTCACACACATTCTCTCTCCCTCTCACATTCTCTCTCTCTCACTCACTCTCTCACATTCTCTCTCTCACACATTCTCTCTCTCTCACACATTCTCTCTCTCTCACACATTCTCTCTCTCTCTCTCATTCTCTCTCTCTCACACACACACATTCTCTTTCTCTCTCTCTCTCACATTCTCTCTCTCTCACACACAAATTCTCTTTCTCTCTCTCTCTCACATTCTCTCTCTCTCTATTACATTCTCTCTCTCTCTCACATTCTCTCTCACACATTCTCTCTCTCTATTACATTCTCTCTCTCACACATTCTCTCTCTCTGTTACATTCTCTCTCTCTATTACATTCTCTCTCTCACATTCTCTCTCTCTGTTACATTCCCTCACTCACACATTCTCTCTCTCTCTCTCACATTCTCTCTCTCTATTATTCTTTCTCTCTCACATTCTCTCTGTCTATTACATTCTCTCACACATTATCTCTCTCTATTACATTCTCTCTCCCATTCTCTATTACATTCTCTCTCCCATTCTCTATTACATTCTCTCTCCCTCTCACATTCTCTCTCTCTCACATTCTCTCTCTCTCACATTCTCCCTCTCTCTCACATTCTCTCTCTCACACATTCTCTCTCTCTCACATTCTCTCTCTCTCACATTCTCTCTCTCTCTCACATTCTCTCTCTCTATTACATTCTCTCTCTCTCTCACACACATTCTCTTTCTCTCTCTCTCTCTCACATTCTCTCTCTCTCACACACATTCTCTTTCTCTCTCACACATTCTCTCTCTCTCACACATTCTCTCTCTCTCTCATTCTCTCTCTGTCACATTCTCTCTCTCTATTACATTCTCTCTCTCACACACACATTCTCTTTCTCTCTGACATTCTCTCTCTCTATTACATTCTCTCTCTCTCTCACATTCTCTCTCTCTATTACATTCTCTCTCTCTCACACACACATTCTCTTTCTCTCTCTCTCACACATTCTCTCTCTCTCACATTCTCTCTCTCTATTACATTCTCTCTCTCACATTCTCTCTCTCTAATTACATTGTCTCTCTCACACACACATTCTCTCTCTCTATTACATTCTCTCTCTCTATTATATTCTCTCTCTCTCTATTACACTCTCTCACAGATTCTCTCTCTCTATTACATTCGCTCTCTCTATTACATTCTCTCTCTCTATTATTCTTTCTCTCACATTCTCTCTCTCTATTACATTCTCTCTCTCACATTCTCTATCTCTCACATTCTCTCTATTACATTCTCTCTCTCTCTCACACACATTCTCTTTCTCTCTCTCTCACATTCTCTCTCTCTCTATTACATTCTCTCTCTCTATTATATTCTCTCTCTCTCTATTACACTCTCTCACAGATTCTCTCTCTCTATTACATTCGCTCTCTCTATTACATTCTCTCTCTCTATTATTCTTTCTCTCACATTCTCTCTCTCTATTACATTCTCTCTCTCACATTCTCTATCTCTCACATTCTCTCTATTACATTCTCTCTCTCTCTCTCACATTCTCTCTCTATTACATTCTCTCTATTACACCTCTCTCCCTCACATTCTCTCTTACATTCTCTCTCTCTCACATTCTCTCTATTACATTCTCTCTCTCACTCACACACATTCTCTTTCTCTCTCTCTCACATTCTCTCTCTCTATTACATTCTCTCTCTCTCACACATTCTCTCTCTCCATTACATTCTCTCACTCTCACAGTCTCTTTCTCTATTACATTCTCTCTCACATTATCTCTCTCTATTACATTCTCTCTCACATTCTCTCTCTATTACATTCTCTCTCACACACATTTTCTCTCTCTTTCTCACATTCTCTCTCTATTACATTCTCTCTCACACACACATATTCTCTCTCTCTCTCTATTACATTCTCTTCTCTCACACATTCTCTCTCTCTATTACATTCTCTCTCTCACTTTCTCTCTCTCTATTACATTCTCTCTCTCACAGATTCTCTCTCTCTATTACATTCGCTCTCTATTACATTCTCTCTCTCTATTATTCTTTCTCTCACATTCTCTCTTTCTATTACATTCTCTCTCTCACATTCTCTCTATTACATTCTCTCTCATTCTCTCTCTCTATCTCTCACATTCTCTCTATTACATTCTCTCTCTCTCTCACACATTCTCTCTCTATTACATTCTCTCTCTGTATTACATCCTCTCTCCCTCACATTCTCTCTTACATTCTCTCTCTCTCACATTATCTCTATTACATTCTCTCTATCACACATTCTCTCTCTCTGTTACATTCTCTCTCTCTCACATTCTCTCTCTCTCTATTACATTCTCTCTCACACATTCTCTCTCTCTCTATTACATTCTCTCTCACATTCTCTCTCTCTATTATTCTTTCTCTCTCACATTCTCTCTGTCTATTACATTCTCTCTCTCTCACATTCTCTCTATTACATTGTGTCTCTCACACACACATTCTCTCTCTCTATTACATTCTCTCTCTCACAGATTCTCTCTCTCTATTACATTCTCTCTCTCTCACATTCTCTCTCTCTAATATTCTTTCTCTCTCACATTCTCTCTCTCTATTACATTCTCTCTCACACATTCTCTCTATTACATTCTCTCTCTCTCACATTCTCTCTCTATTACATTCTCTCTCTCTTGTACATTCTCTCTCTCTATTACATTCTCTCTCTCTCACATTCTCTCTCTCTATTATTCTTTCTCTCTCACATTCTCTCTCTCTATTACATTCTCTCTCTCACATTCTCTCTATTACATTCTCTCTCTCTCTCACATTCTCTCTCTATTACATTCTCTCTCTCTTGTACATTCTCTCTCTCACAGATTCTCTCTCTCTATTACATTCTCTCTCTCACACATTCTCTCTCTCTATTATTCTTTCTCTCTCACATACTCTCTCTCTATTACATTCTCTCTCTCACACATTCTCTCTCTCACACATTCTCTCTGTATTACATTCTCTCTCTCTCACATTCTCTCTCTCTATTACATTCTCTCTCTCTCACATTATCTCTCTCTATTACATTCTCTCTCATATTCTCTATTACATTCTCTCTCTCTCACATTCTCTCTCTCTATTACATTCTCTCTCTCTATTACATTCTCTCTCTTTCTCACATTCTCTCTCTCACATTCTCTCTCTATTACATTGTCTCTCTCTCTCACATTCTCTCTCTCTCACATTCTCTCTCTATTACATTCTCTCTTTCTCACATTCTCTCTCTCTATTACATTGTCTCTCTCACACACACATTCTCTCTCTATTACATTCTCTCTCTCAATTACATTCTCTCTCTCACATTCTCTCTCTCTATTACATTCTCTCTCTCACAGATTCTCTCTCTCTATTACATTCTCTCTCTCACATTCTCTCTCTCTATTATTCTTTCTCTCTCACATTCTCTCTCTCTATTACATTCTCTCTCTCACATTCTCTATCTCTCATATTCTCTCTATTACATTCTCTCTCTCTCTCTCACATTCTCTCTCTCTCTATTACATTCTCTCTCTCTCTCACACACACACATTCTCTTTCTCTCTCGCACACTCTCTCTCTCTCGCACACGCTCTCTCTCTCGCACACTCTCTCTCTCTTGCACACTCTCTCTCTCGCATACTCTCTCTCTGTCGCACATTCTCTCTCTCACACATCCTCTCTCTCTCATATTCTCTCTCTCATATTCTCTCTCTCTCACATTCTCTCTCTCTATTACATTCTCTCTCTCTCTCTAATTCTTTTTCTCTATTACATTCTCTCCCTCACATTCTCTCTCTCTTATTACATTCTTCCTCTCTCACATTCTCTCTATTACATTCTCTCTCTCACTCACACACATTCTCTTTCTCTCTCTCTCACATTCTCTCTCTGTATTATATTCTCTCTCTCTCACACATTCTCTCTCTCCATTACATTCTCTCACTCTCACAGTCTCTTTCTCTATTACATTCTCTCTCACATTATCTCTCTCTATTACATTCTCTCTCACATTCTCTCTCTATTACATTCTCTCTCACACACATTTTCTCTCTCTTTCTCACATTCTCTCTCTATTACATTCTCTCTCACACACACATATTCTCTCTCTCTCTATTACATTCTCTTCTCTCTATTACATTCTCTCTCTCACATTCTCTCTCTCTATTACATTCTCTCTCTCACAGATTCTCTCTCTCTATTACATTCGCTCTCTTTATTACATTCTCTCTCTATTACATTCTCTCTCTCTATTATTCTTTCTCTCACATTCTCTCTTTCTATTACATTCTTTCTCTCACATTCTCTCTATTACATTCTCTCTCATTCTCTCTCTCTATCTCTCACATTCTCTCTATTACATTCTCTCTCTCTCTCTCACATTCTCTCTCTATTACATTCTCTCTCTGTATTACATCCTCTCTCCCTCACATTCTCTCTTACATTCTCTCTCTCTCACATTTTCTCTCTCTATTATTCTTTCTCTCTCACATTCTCTCTGTCTATTACATTCTCTCTCTCTCACATTCTCTCTATTACATTGTGTCTCTCACACACACATTCTCTCTCTCTATTACATTCTCTCTCTCTTGTACATTCTCTCTCTCACAGATTCTCTCTCTCTATTACATTCTCTCTCTCTCACATTCTCTCTCTCTATTATTCTCTCTCTCTCACACATTCTCTCTCTATTACATTCTCTCTCTCTTGTACATTCTCTCTCTCACATTCTCTCTCTCTGTTACATTCTCTCCCTATCACATTCTCTCAATGTATTACATTCTCTCTCTCTCACATTATCTCTCTCTATTACATTCTCTCTCATATTCTCTATTACATTCTCTCTCTCTCACATTCTCTCTCTCTATTACATTCTCTCTCTCTATTACATTCTCTCTCTTTCTCACATTCTCTCTCTCACATTCTCTCTCTATTACATTGTCTCTCTCTCTCACATTCTCTCTCTCTCACATTCTCTCTCTATTACATTCTCTCTTTCTCACATTCTCTCTCTCTATTACATTGTCTCTCTCACACACACATTCTCTCTCTATTACATTCTCTCTCTCAATTACATTCTCTCTCTCACATTCTCTCTCTCTATTACATTCTCTCTCTCACAGATTCTCTCTCTCTATTACATTCTCTCTCTCACATTCTGTCTCTCT
>NC_092742.1:3599344-3661844 GCF_047496795.1 Chiloscyllium punctatum | reverse complement strand
TCTATTACATTCTCTCTCTCTCTATTACATTCTCTCTCTCACATTCTCTCTCTCTATTGCATTCTCTCTCTCTATTACATTCTCTCTCTATTACATTCTCTCTCTCTCTTACATTCTCTCTCTCACATTCTCTCTCTCTCTTACATTTTCTCTCTCTATTACATTCTCTCTCTCACATTCTCTCACTCAATTACATTCTCTCTCTCTATTATTCTTTCTCTCTCACATTCTCTCTCTCTATTACATTCTCTCTCTCACATTCTCTATCTCTAACATTCTCTCTATTACATTCTCACTCTCTCTCTCATGTTCTCTCTCTATTACATTCTCTCTCTCACACATTTTCTCTCTCTTTCTCACATTCTCTCTCTATTACATTCTCTCTCACACACACACATTCTCTCTCTCTATTACATTCTCTCTCTCACACGCATTCGCTCTCTCTCTCACATTCTCTCTCTCACACATTCTCTCTCTCACACATTCTCTCTCTCTATTACATTCTCTCTCTCACTCACACACATTCTCTTTCTCTCTCTCTCACATTCTCTCTTCCTCTCTCTCACATTCTCTCTTACATTCTCTCTCTCTCACATTCTCTCTCTATTACATTCTCTCTCTCACTCACATACATTCTCTTTCTCTCTCTCTCACATTCTCTCTCTCTCTATTAAATTCTCTCTCTCACACATTCTCTCTCTATTTCATTCGCTCTCTCTGTTACATTCTCTCTCACACATTCTCTCTCTATTATTCTTTCTCTCTCACATTCTCTCTCTCTATTACATTCTCTCTCTCACATTCTCTATCTCTCACATTCTCTCTCTCTCACATTCTCTCTCTCTCACATTCTCTCTCTATTACATTCTCTCTCACATACTCTCTCTCTATTACATTCTCTCTCTCTATGACATTCTCTCTCTATTACATTCTCTCTCTCTCTTACATTCTCTCTCTCACATTCTCTCTCTCTATTACATTCTCTCTCTCACATTCTCTCTCTCTATTACATTCTCTCACTCAATTACATTCTCTCTCTCTATTATTCTTTCTCTCTCTCATTCTCTCTCTCTATTACATTCTCTCTCTCACATTCTCTATCTCTAATATTCTCTCTATTACATTCTCACTCTCTCTCTCATGTTCTCTCTCTATTCCATTCTCTCTCTCACACATTTTCTCTCTCTTTCTCACATTCTCTCTCTATTACATTCTCTCTCACACACACACATTCTCTCTCTCTATTACATTCTCTCTCTCACACATTCTCTCTCTCTATTACATTCTCTCTCTCACATTCTCTTTCTCTATTACTTTCTCTCTCTCATAGATTCTCTCTCTCTATTACATTCGCTCTCTCTATTACATTCTCTCTCTCTCACATTCTCTCTTCCTCTCTATTACATTCTCTCTCTCTCACATTCTCTCTCACACACATTCTCTCTCTCTCTCACATTCTCTCTCTCACACATTCTCTCTCTCTCACATTCTCTCTCTCACACATTCTCTCTCTCACACATTCTCTCTCTCACTCACACACATTCTCTTTCTCTCTCTCACACATTCTCTCTTCCTCTCTCTCACATTCTCTCTCTCTCACATTCTCTCTCTATTACATTCTCTCTCTCACTCACATACATTCTCTTTCTCTCTCTCTCACATTCTCTCTCTCTCTATTAAATTCTCTCTCTCTCACATTCTCTCTCTATTACATTCTCTCTCTCACTCACACACATTCTCTTTCTCTCTCTCTCACATTCTCTCTTCCTCTCTCTCACATTCTCTCTTACATTCTCTCTCTCTCACATTCTCTCTCTATTACATTCTCTCTCTCACTCACATACATTCTCTTTCTCTCTCTCTCACATTCTCTCTCTCTCTATTAAATTCTCTCTCTCACACATTCTCTCTCTATTACATTCGCTCTCTCTATTACATTCTCTCTCACACATTCTCTCTCTATTATTCTTTCACTCTCACATTCTCTCTCTCACATTCTCTCTCTATTACATTCTCTCTCCCTCACATTCTCTCTTAGATTCTCTCTCTCTCACATTCTCCCTATTACATTCTCTCTCTGACTCACACACATTCTCTTTCTCTCTCTCTCACATTCTCTCTCTCTCACATTCTCTCTCTATTACATTCTCTCTCTCTCACATTCTCTATTACATTTTCTCTCTCACATTCTCTCTCTCTATTACATTCTCTCACTCAATTACGTTCTCTCTCTATTATTCTTTCTCTCTCACATTCTCTCTCTCACATTCTCTCTCTCTAACATTCTCTCTATTACATTCTCACTCTCTCTCTCACGTTCTCTCTCTATTACATTCTCTCTCTCACACATTTTCTCCCTCTTTCTCACATTCTCTCTCTATTACATTCTCTCTCTCACACACACATTCTCTCTCTCTATTACATTCTCTCCCTCACACTTTCTCTCTCTCTATTACATTCTCTCTATCACATTCTCTTTCTCTATTACATTCTCTCTCTCATAGATTCTCTCTCTCTATTACATTCTCTCTCTTTCTCACATTCTCTCTCTCACATTCTCTCTCTATTACATTCTCTCTCTCACACATTCTCTCTCTCTATTACATTCTCTCTCTCTCACATTCTCTCTCTATTACATTCGCTCTCTCTCTCACACACACATTCTCTTTCTCTCTCTCTCACATTCTCTCTCTCTATTACATTCTCTCTCTCTCATATTCTCTCTCTCGCTCACATTCTCTCTGTCTATTACATTCTCTCTCTCTCACATTCTCTCTCTCTATTACATTCTCTCTCCCTCACATTCTCTCTCTCACACATTCTCCCTCTCACACATTCTCTCTCTCTCTCTCACATTCTCTCTCTCACTGTCTCACATTCTCTCTCTCTCACACATTCTCTCTCTCTCACACATTCTCTCTCTCACTCACACACATTCTCTTTCTCTCTCACACATTCTCTCTCTCTCTCTATTACATTCTCTCTCTCACACATTCTCTCTCTCTATTACATTCTCTCTCTCTCACATTCTCTCTCTATTACATTCTCTCTCTCTCACACACACACATTCTCTTTCTCTCTCTCTCATTCTCTCTCTCTATTACATTCTCTCTCTTTCTCACATTCTCTCTCTCACATTCTCTCTCTATTACATTCTCTCTCTCACACATTCACTCTCTCTATTACATTCTCTCTCTTTATTACATTCTCTGTCTCACACATTCTCTCTCTCTATTACATTCTCTCTCTCAGAGATTCTCTCTCTCTATTACATTCTCTCTCTCTCACATTCTCTCCCTATTACATTCTCTCTCTCACTCACACATTCTCTTTCTCTCTCTCTCACATTCTCTCTCTCTCTATTACATTCTCTCTCTCTCACACATTCTCTCTCTCTATTAAATTCTCTCTCTCTCACATTCTCTCTCTCTCACATTCTCTATTCCATTTTCTCTCTCACATTCTCTCTCTGTTACATTCTCTCTCTCTCTCACACACACATTCTCTTTCTCTCTCACACACATTCTCTCTCTCTCACATTCTCTCTCTCTATTAAATTCTCTCTCTCTCACATTCTCTCTCTAATACATTCTCTCTCTCATATTCCCTATTACATTCTCTCTCTCTCTCACACACACACATTCTCTTTCTCTCTCTCATTCTCTCTCTCTCTATTACATTCTCTCTGTCTCACACATTCTCTCTCTATTACATTCTCTCTCACACACATTCTCTCTCTCAGTCTCATTCTATCTCTCTCTCTCATTCTCTCTCTATATTACATTCTCTCTCACACACATTCTCTCCCTCTCTCACATTCTCTCTCTCTATTACATTCTCTCTCTCACACATTCTCTCTCACACACATTCTCTCTCTCTCTCACACACACTCTCTCTCTCCCACATTCTCTCTCTCTATTACGTTCTCTCTCTCTCACATTCTCTCTCTCTATTACATTCTCTCTCTCTCTATTACATTCTCTCTCTCACATTCTCTCTCTCTATTACATTCTCTCTCTATTACATTCTCTCTCTCTCACATTCTCTCTCTCACATTCTCTCTCTCACATTCTCTCTCTATTACATTGTCTCTCTCTCTCACATTCTCTCTCTCTTTTACATTCTCTCTCTCTATTACATTCTCTCTTTCTCACATTCTCTCTCTCTATTACATTGTCTCTCTTACACACACATTCTCTCTCTCTATTACATTCTCTCTCACATTCTCTCTCTCTATTACATTTTCTCTCTCACATATTCTCTCTCTCTTACATTCTCTCACATTCTCTCTCTATTATTCTTTCTCTCTCACATTCTCTCTCACATTCTCTATCTCTCATATTCTCTCTATTACATTCTCTCTCTCTCTCTCACATTCTCTCTCTATTACATTCTCTCTCTCTCTGTTACATTCTCTCTCTCTCACACACATTCTCTCTCTCTCTCACACACATTCTCTTTCTCTCTCGCACACTCTCTCTCGCACACTCTCTCTCTCTCTCGCACATTCTCTCTCTCTCACACATTCTCTCTCTCTCGCACATTCTCTCTCTCTCAAATTCTCTCTCTCTATTACATTCTATCTCAAATATTCTCTCTCTCTCACATTCTCTCTCTCTATTACATTCTCTCTCTCTCTAATTCTTTCTCTCTATTACATTCTCTCCATCACATTCTCTCTCTCTTATTACATTCTCTCTCTCACACATTCTCTCTCTTTTACATTCTCTGTCTTTCACATTCTCTCTCTCATTCTCTCTCTCTATTACATTCTCTCTCTCACATTCTCTCTCTCTATTACATTCTCTCTCTCTCACATTATCTCTATTACATTCTCTCTCTCACACATTCTCTCTCTCTGTTACATTCTCTCTCACACATTCTCTCTCTCTATTACATTCTCTCACTCACACATTCTCTCTCTCTATTACATTCTCTCTCTATTACATTCTCTCTCTCACTCACACACATTCTCTTTCTCTCTCTCTCACATTCTCTCTTCCTCTCTCTCACATTCTCTCTTACATTCTCTCTCTCTCACATTCTCTCTCTATTACATTCTCTCTCTCACTCACATACATTCTCTTTCTCTCTCTCTCACATTCTCTCTCTCTCTATTAAATTCTCTCTCTCACACATTCTCTCTCTATTACATTCGCTCTCTCTATTACATTCTCTCTCACACATTCTCTCTCTATTATTCTTTCACTCTCACATTCTCTCTCTCACATTCTCTCTCTATTACATTCTCTCTCCCTCACATTCTCTCTTAGATTCTCTCTCTCTCACATTCTCCCTATTACATTCTCTCTCTGACTCACACACATTCTCTTTCTCTCTCTCTCACATTCTCTCTCTCTCTATTACATTCTCTCTCTCTCACACATTCTCTCTCTCTATTAAATTCTCTCTCTCTCACATTCTCTCTCTATTACATTCTCTCTCTCTCACATTCTCTATTACATTTTCTCTCTCACATTCTCTCTCTCTATTACATTCTCTCACTCAATTACGTTCTCTCTCTATTATTCTTTCTCTCTCACATTCTCTCTCTCACATTCTCTCTCTCTAACATTCTCTCTATTACATTCTCACTCTCTCTCTCACGTTCTCTCTCTATTACATTCTCTCTCTCACACATTTTCTCCCTCTTTCTCACATTCTCTCTCTATTACATTCTCTCTATCACACACACATTCTCTCTCTCTATTACATTCTCTCCCTCACACTTTCTCTCTCTCTATTACATTCTCTCTATCACATTCTCTTTCTCTATTACATTCTCTCTCTCATAGATTCTCTCTCTCTATTACATTCTCTCTCTTTCTCACATTCTCTCTCTCACATTCTCTCTCTATTACATTCTCTCTCTCACACATTCTCTCTCTCTATTACATTCTCTCTCTTTATTACATTCTCTGTCTCACACATTCTCTCTCTCTATTACATTCTCTCTCTCACAGATTCTCTCTCTCTATTACATTCTCTCTCTCTCACATTCTCTCTCTATTACATTCTCTCTCTCACTCACACATTCTCTTTCTCTCTCTCTCACATTCTCTCTCTCTCTATTACATTCTCTCTCTCTCACACATTCTCTCTCTCTATTAAATTCTCTCTCTCTCACATTCTCTCTCTCTCACATTCTCTATTACATTTTCTCTCTCACATTCTCTCTCTATTACATTCTCTCTCTCTCTCACACACACATTCTCTTTCTCTCTCACACACATTCTCTCTCTCTCACATTCTCTCTCTCTATTAAATTCTCTCTCTCTCACATTCTCTCTCTAATACATTCTCTCTCTCATATTCCCTATTACATTCTCTCTCTCTCTCACACACACACATTCTCTTTCTCTCTCTCATTCTCTCTCTCTCTCTATTACATTCTCTCTGTCTCACACATTCTCTCTCTATTACATTCTCTCTCACACACATTCTCTCTCTCAGTCTCATTCTATCTCTCTCTCTCATTCTCTCTCTATATTACATTCTCTCTCACACACATTCTCTCCCTCTCTCACATTCTCTCTCTCTATTACATTCTCTCTCTCACACATTCTCTCTCACACACATTCTCTCTCTCTCTCACACACACTCTCTCTCTCCCACATTCTCTCTCTCTATTACGTTCTCTCTCTCTCACATTCTCTCTCTCTATTACATTCTCTCTCTCTCTATTACATTCTCTCTCTCACATTCTCTCTCTCTATTACATTCTCTCTCTATTACATTCTCTCTCTCTCACATTCTCTCTCTCACATTCTCTCTCTCACATTCTCTCTCTATTACATTGTCTCTCTCTCTCACATTCTCTCTCTCTTTTACATTCTCTCTCTCTATTACATTCTCTCTTTCTCACATTCTCTCTCTCTATTACATTGTCTCTCTTACACACACATTCTCTCTCTCTATTACATTCTCTCTCACATTCTCTCTCTCTATTACATTTTCTCTCTCACATATTCTCTCTCTCTTACATTCTCTCACATTCTCTCTCTATTATTCTTTCTCTCTCACATTCTCTCTCACATTCTCTATCTCTCATATTCTCTCTATTACATTCTCTCTCTCTCTCTCACATTCTCTCTCTATTACATTCTCTCTCTCTCTGTTACATTCTCTCTCTCTCACACACATTCTCTCTCTCTCTCACACACATTCTCTTTCTCTCTCGCACACTCTCTCTCGCACACTCTCTCTCTCTCTCGCACATTCTCTCTCTCTCACACATTCTCTCTCTCTCGCACATTCTCTCTCTCTCAAATTCTCTCTCTCTATTACATTCTATCTCAAATATTCTCTCTCTCTCACATTCTCTCTCTCTATTACATTCTCTCTCTCTCTAATTCTTTCTCTCTATTACATTCTCTCCATCACATTCTCTCTCTCTTATTACATTCTCTCTCTCACACATTCTCTCTCTTTTACATTCTCTGTCTTTCACATTCTCTCTCTCATTCTCTCTCTCTATTACATTCTCTCTCTCACATTCTCTCTCTCTATTACATTCTCTCTCTCTCACATTATCTCTATTACATTCTCTCTCTCACACATTCTCTCTCTCTATTACATTCTCTCTCACACATTCTCTCTCTCTATTACATTCTCTCACTCACACATTCTCTCTCTCTATTACATTCTCTCTCACATACTCTCTCTCTATTACATTCTCTCTCTCTCACATTCTCTTAATCTATTACATTCTCTCTCACACACATTCTCTCTCTGTATTACATTCTCTCTCTCTCACATTCTCTCACTCTCACAGTCTCTTTCTCTATTACATTCTCTCTCACATTATCTCTCTCTATTACTTTCTCTCTCACATTCTCTCTATTACATTCTCTCTCTCTCACATACTCTCTCTCTATTACATTCTCTCTCTCTATTACATTCTCTCTCTTTCTCACATTCTCTCTCTCACATTCTCTCTCTATTACATTCTCTCTCTTTATTACATTCTCTGTCTCACACATTCTCTCTCTCTATTACATTCTCTCTCTCACAGAATCTCTCTCTCTATTACATTCTCTCTCTCACACATTCTCTCTCTATTACATTCTCTCTCTCACTCACACATTCTCTTTCTCTCTCTCTCACATTCTGTCTCTCTCTATTACATTCTCTCTCTCTCACACATTCTCTCTCTCTATTAAATTCTCTCTCTCTCACATTCTCTCTCTATTACATTCTCTCTCTCTCACATTCTCTATTACATTTTCTCTCTCACATTCTCTCTCTCTATTACATTCTCTCACTCAATTACGTTCTCTCTCTATTATTCCTTCTCTCTCACATTCTCTCTCTCACATTCTCTATCTCTAACATTCTCTCTATTACATTCTCACTCTCTCTCTCACGTTCTCTCTCTATTACATTCTCTCTCTCACACATTTTCTCCCTCTTTCTCACATTCTCTCTCTATTACATTCTCTCTCACACACACACATTCTCTCTCTCTATTACATTCTCTCCCTCACACTTTCTCTCTCTCTATTACATTCTCTCTATCACATTCTCTTTCTCTATTACATTCTCTCTCTCATAGATTCTCTCTCTCTATTACATTCTCTCTCTTTCTCACATTCTCTCTCTCACATTCTCTCTCTATTACATTCTCTCTCTCACACATTCACTCTCTCTATTACATTCTCTCTCTTTATTACATTCTCTGTCTCAAACATTCTCTCTCTCTATTACATTCTCTCTCTCTCACATTCTCTCTCTATTACATTCTCTCTCTCACTCACACATTCTCTTTCTCTCTCTCTCACATTCTCTCTCTCTCTATTACATTCTCTCTCTCTCACACATTCTCTCTCTCTATTAAATTCTCTCTCTCTCACATTCTCTCTCTATTACATTCTCTCTCTCTCACATTCTCTATTACATTTTCTCTCTCACATTCTCCCTCTATTACATTCTCTCTCTCTCTCACACACACATTCTCTTTCTCTCTCACACACATTCTCTCTCTCTCACATTCTATCTCTCTATTAAATTCTCTCTCTCTCACATTCTCTCTCTAATACATTCTCTCTCTCATATTCCCTATTACATTCTCTCTCTCACACATTCACTCTCTATTACATTCTCTCTCTCTCTCTCACACACACATTCTCTTTCTCTCTCTCATTCTCTCTCTCTCTATTACATTCTCTCTGTCTCACACATTCTCTCTCTATTACATTCTCTCTCACACACATTCTCTCTCTCAGTCTCTATCTATCTCTCTCTCTCATTCTGTCTCTATATTACATTCTCTCTCACACACATTCTCTCCCTCTCTCACATTCTCTCTCTCTATTACATTCTCTCTCTCACACATTCTCTCTCACACACATTCTCTCTCTCTCTCACACACACTCTCTCTCTCTCACATTCTCTCTCTCTATTACGTTCTCTCTCTCTCACATTCTCTCTCTCTATTACATTCTCTCTCTCTCTATTACATTCTCTCCCTCTCTATTACATTCTCTCTCTCACATTCTCTCTCTCTATTACATTCTCTCTCTCTATTACATTCTCTCTCTATTACATTCTCTCTCTCTCTTACATTCTCTCTCTCACATTCTCTCTCTCTATTACATTTTCTCTCTCTATTACATTCTCTCTCTCACATTCTCTCTCTCTATTACATTCTCTCACTCAATTACATTCTCTCTCTCTATTATTCTTTCTCTCTCACATTCTCTCTCTCTATTTCATTCTCTCTCTCACATTCTCTATCTCTAACATTCTCTCTATTACATTCTCACTCTCTCTCTCACGTTCTCTCTCTATTACATTCTCTCTCTCACACATTTTCTCTCTCTTTCTCACATTCTCTCTCTATTACATTCTCTCTCACACACACACATTCTCTCTCTCTATTACATTCTCTCTCTCACACATTCTCTCTCTCTATTACATTCTCTCAATCACATTCTCTTTCTCTATTACATTCTCTCTCTCATAGATTCTTTCTCTCTATTACATTCGCTCTCTCTATTACATTCTCTCTCTCTCACATTCTCTCTTCCTCTCTATTACATTCTCTCTCTCTCACATTCTCTCTCTCACACATTCTCTCTCTCTCTCACATTCTCTCTCTCACACATTCTCTCTCTCTATTACATTCTCTCTCTCACTCACACACATTCTCTTTCTCTCTCTCTCACATTCTCTCTTCCTCTCTCTCACATTCTCTCTTACATTCTCTCTCTCTCACATTCTCTCTCTATTACATTCTCTCTCTCACTCACATACATTCTCTTTCTCTCTCTCTCACATTCTCTCTCTCTCTATTAAATTCTCTCTCTCACACATTCTCTCTCTATTACATTCTCTCTCCCTCACATTCTCTCTTAGATTCTCTCTCTCTCACATTCTCTCTATTACATTCTCTCTCTCACACATTTTCTCTCTCTTTCTCACATTCTCTCTCTATTACATGCTCTCTCACTATTACATTCTCTCTATCTCACATTCTCTATTACATTCTCTCTCTCTCACATTCTCTCTCTATTACATTCTCCCTCTCTCTCACACACACATTCTCTTTCTCTCTCTTTCACATTCTCTCTCTCTATTACATTCTCTCTCTCTCACATTCTCTCTCTCTATTACATTCTCTCTCCCTCACATTCTCTCTCTCACACATTCTCTCTCTCTCACATTCTCTCTCTCTATTACATTCTCTCTCCCTCACATTCTCTCTCTCACACATTCTCTCTATCTCACATTCTCTATTACATTCTCTCTCTCTCACATTCTCTCTCTCTATTACATTCTCGCTCTCACAATCTCTATCTCTCACATTCTCTCTTCCTCTCTATTACATTCTCTCTCTCTCACATTCTCTCTCTCTCACATTCTCTCTCTATTACATTCTCTCTCTCACTCACACACATTCTCTTTCTCTCTCTCACATTCTCTCTCTCTCTATTACATTCTCTCTCTCACATTCTCTCTCTCTATTACATTCTCTCTCTATTACTTTCTCTCTCTCTCTCACACACACATTCTCTTTCTCTCTCTCTCATTCTCTCTCTCTATTACATTCTCTCCATCTCATATTCTCTCTCTCTCTCACATTCTCTCTCTCTATTACATTCTCTCTCTCTCACATTCTCTCTCTCACACATTCTCTCTCTCTCACATTCTCTCTCTCACACATTCTCTCTCTCTCACATTCTCTCTCTCTCTATTACATTCTCTCTCTCACACATTCTCTCCCACTATTACATTCTCTCTCTCTCACATTCTCTCTCTATTACATTCTCTCTCCCTCACATTCTCTCTATTACATTCTCTCTCTCACTCACACACATTCTCTTTCTCTCTCTCTCATTCTCTCTCTCTATTACATTCTCTCCATCTCATATTCTCTCTTTCTCTCACATTCTCTCTCTCTATTACATTCTCTCTCTCACCAATTCTCTCTCTCTCACATTCTCTCTCTCTCACATTCTCTCTCTCACACATTCTCTCTCTCTATTACATTCTCTCTCTCACTTTCACACATTCTCTTTCTCTCTCTCTCACATTCTCTCTTCCTCTCTCTCACATTCTCTCTTACATTCTGTCTCTCTCACATTCTCTCTCTCAATCACACACATTCTCTTTCTCTCTCTCTCACATTCTCTCTCTCTCTATTAAATTCTCTCTATATTACATTCTCTCTCACTATTACATTCTCTCTATCTCACATTCTCTATTACATTCTCCCTCTCTCTCACACACACACTCTCTTTCTCTGTCTCTCACATTCTCTCTCTCTATTACATTCTCTCTCTCTCATATTCTCTCTCTCTATTACATTATCTCTCTCTATTACATTCTCTCTCCCTCACATTCTCTCTCTCACACATTCTCTCTCTCTCTCACATTCTCTCTCTCACACATTCTCTCTCTCTCTCACACATTCTCTCTCTCTCTCTCACATTCTCTCTCTCTCACACATTCTCTCTCTCTCTCACATTCTCTCACACATTCTCTCTCTCTATTACATTCTCTCTCTCTCTGTTACATTCTCTCTCTCTATTACATTCTCTCTCTCACATTCTCTCTCTCTAATACATTCTATCACTCACACATTCTCTCTCTATTACATTCTCTCTCTCTATTACATTCTCTCTCACATACTCTCTCTCTATTACATTCTCTCTCTCTATTACATTCTCTCAATCTATTACATTCTCTCTCTCTCACATTCTCTCTCTCACACGTTCTCTCTCTGTATTACATTCTCTCTCTCACATTCTCTCTCTCTATTACATTCTCTCACTCTCACAGTCTCTTTCTCTATTATATTCTCTCTCACATTATCTCTCTCTATTACATTCTCTCTCACATTCTCTCTCTATTACATTCTCTCTCTCTCACATTATATCTCTCTATTACATTCTCTCTCACATTCTCTCTCTATTACATTCTCTCTCTCTCACATTCTCTCTCTCTATTACATTCTCTCTCTCTCACATTCTCTCTCTCACATTCTCTCTCTCTTTTACATTCTCTCTCTCTATTACATTCTCTCTTTCTCACATTCTCTCTCTCTATTACATTGTCTCTCTTACACACACATTCTCTCTCTCTATTACATTCTCTCTCTCACATTCTCTCTCTCTATTACATTTTCTCTCTCACAGATTCTCTCTCACATTCTCTATCTCTCATATTCTCTCTATTACATTCTCTCTCTCTCTCTCACATTCTCTCTCTATTACATTCTCTCTCTCTCACACACATTCTCTCTCTCTCTCACACACATTCTCTTTCTGTCTCGCACACTCTCTCTCGCACACTCTCTCTCTCTCGCACATTCTCTCTCTCTCACTCATTCTCTATCTCTCGCACATTCTCTCTCTCTCAAATTCTCTCTCTCTATTACATTCTATCTCAAATATTCTCTCTCTCTCACATTCTCTCTCTCTATTACATTCTCTCTCTCTCTAATTCTTTCTCTCTATTACATTCACTCCCTCACATTCTCTCTCTCTTATTACATTCTCTCTCTCACACATTCTCTCTCTTTTACATTCTCTGTCTTTCACATTCTCTCTCTCATTCTCTCTCTCTATTACATTCTCTCTCACACATTCTCTCTCTCTGTTACATTCACTCTCTCTCACATTATCTCTATTACATTCTCGCTCTCACACATTCTCTCTCTCTGTTACATTCTCTCTCTCTATTACATTCTCTCACTCACACATTCTCTCTCTCTATTACATTCTCTCAATCTAATACATTCTCTCTCACACACATTCTCTCTCTGTATTACATTCTCTCTCTCTCACATTCTCTCACTCTCACAGTCTCTTTCTCTATTACATTCTCTCTCACATTATCTCTCTCTATTACATTCTCTCTCACATTCTCTCTATTACATTCTCTCTCTCACATACTCTCTCTCTATCACATTCTCTCTCTCTATTACATTCTCTCTCTTTCTCACATTCTCTCTCTCACATTCTCTCTCTATTACATTCTCTCTCTCACACATTCTCTCTCTCTATTACATTCTCTCTCTTTATTTCATTCTCTGTCTTACACATTCTCTCTCTCACAGATTCTCTCTCTCTATTACATTCTCTCTCTCTCACATTCTCTCTCTATTACATTCTCTCTCTCACTCACACATTCTCTTTCTCTCTCTCTCACATTCTCTCTCTGTCTATTACATTCTCTCTCTCACACACATTCTCTCTCTCTATTAAATTCTCTCTCTCTCACATTCTCTCTCTATTACATTCTCTCTCTCTCACATTCTCTATTACATTTTGTCTCTCACATTCTCTCTCTATTACATTCTCTCACTCTCTCACACACACATTCTCTTTCTCTCTCACACACATTCTCTCTCTCTCACATTCTCTCTCTCTATTAAATTCTCTCTCTCTCACATTCTCTCTCTCACATTCCCTATTACATTCTCTCTCTCACACATTCTCTCTCTATTACATTCTCTCTCTCTCTCTCACACACACATTCTCTTTCTCTCTCTCATTCTCTCTCTCTCTATTACATTCTCTCTCTCTCACACATTCTCTCTCACACACATTCTCTCTCTCAGTCTCATTCTATCTCTCTCTCTCATTCTCTCTCAATATTACATTCTCTCTCACACACATTCTCTCCCTCTCTCACATTCTCTCTCTCTATTACATTCTCTCTCTCACTCATTCTCTCTCACACACATTCTCTCTCTCTCACACACACACTCTCTCTCTCTCACATTCTCTCTCTCTATTACGTTCTCTCTGTCTCACATTCTCTCTCTCTATTACATTCTCTCTCTCTCTATTACATTCTCTCTCTCACATTCTCTCTCTCTATTGCATTCTCTCTCTCTATTACATTCTCTCTCTATTACATTCTCTCTCTCTCTTACATTCTCTCTCTCACATTCTCTCTCTCTCTTACATTTTCTCTCTCTATTACATTCTCTCTCTCACATTCTCTCACTCAATTACATTCTCTCTCTCTATTATTCTTTCTCTCTCACATTCTCTCTCTCTATTACATTCTCTCTCTCACATTCTCTATCTCTAACATTCTCTCTATTACATTCTCACTCTCTCTCTCATGTTCTCTCTCTATTACATTCTCTCTCTCACACATTTTCTCTCTCTTTCTCACATTCTCTCTCTATTACATTCTCTCTCACACACACACATTCACTCTCTCTATTACATTCTCTCTCTCACACGCATTCTCTCTCTCTCTCACATTCTCTCTCTCACACATTCTCTCTCTCACACATTCTCTCTCTCTATTACATTCTCTCTCTCACTCACACACATTCTCTTTCTCTCTCTCTCACATTCTCTCTTCCTCTCTCTCACATTCTCTCTTACATTCTCTCTCTCTCACATTCTCTCTCTATTACATTCTCTCTCTCACTCACATACATTCTCTTTCTCTCTCTCTCACATTCTCTCTCTCTCTATTAAATTCTCTCTCTCACACATTCTCTCTCTATTTCATTCGCTCTCTCTGTTACATTCTCTCTCACACATTCTCTCTCTATTATTCTTTCTCTCTCACATTCTCTCTCTCTATTACATTCTCTCTCTCACATTCTCTATCTCTCACATTCTCTCTCTCTCACATTCTCTCTCTCTCACATTCTCTCTCTATTACATTCTCTCTCACATACTCTCTCTCTATTACATTCTCTCTCTCTATGACATTCTCTCTCTATTACATTCTCTCTCTCTCTTACATTCTCTCTCTCACATTCTCTCTCTCTATTACATTTTCTCTCTCTATTACATTCTCTCTCTCACATTCTCTCTCTCTATTACATTCTCTCACTCAATTACATTCTCTCTCTCTATTATTCTTTCTCTCTCTCATTCTCTCTCTCTATTACATTCTCTCTCTCACATTCTCTATCTCTAATATTCTCTCTATTACATTCTCACTCTCTCTCTCATGTTCTCTCTCTATTCCATTCTCTCTCTCACACATTTTCTCTCTCTTTCTCACATTCTCTCTCTATTACATTCTCTCTCACACACACACATTCTCTCTCTCTATTACATTCTCTCTCTCACACATTCTCTCTCTCTATTACATTCTCTCTCTCACATTCTCTTTCTCTATTACATTCTCTCTCTCATAGATTCTCTCTCTCTATTACATTCGCTCTCTCTATTACATTCTCTCTCTCTCACATTCTCTCTTCCTCTCTATTACATTCTCTCTCTCTCACATTCTCTCTCTCTCTCACATTCTCTCTCTCACACATTCTCTCTCTCTCACATTCTCTCTCTCACACATTCTCTCTCTCACACATTCTCTCTCTCTATTACATTCTCTCTCTCACTCACACACATTCTCTTTCTCTCTCTCACACATTCTCTCTTCCTCTCTCTCACATTCTCTCTCTCTCACATTCTCTCTCTATTACATTCTCTCTCTCACTCACATACATTCTCTTTCTCTCTCTCTCACATTCTCTCTCTCTCTATTAAATTCTCTCTCTCACACATTCTCTCTCTATTACATTCGCTCTCTCTATTAC
Organism: Chiloscyllium punctatum; assembly: GCF_047496795.1. NCBI lineage: Eukaryota > Metazoa > Chordata > Chondrichthyes > Orectolobiformes > Hemiscylliidae > Chiloscyllium > Chiloscyllium punctatum. Next base: position 3,645,823 of record NC_092742.1, on the reverse strand, counting down.
ATTCTCTCTCACACATTCTCTCTCTATTATTCTTTCTCTCTCACATTCTCTCTCTCTATTACATTCTCTCTCTCACATTCTCTGTCTCTCACTTTCTCTCTCTCTCACATTCTCTCTTCTTCTCTATTACATTCTCTCTCTCTTACATTCTCTCTCACATACTCTCTCTCTATTACATTCTCTCTCTCTATTACATTCTCTCAATCTATTACATTCTCTCTCTCACACATTCTCTCTCTCACACATTCTCTCTCTGTGTTACATTCTCTCACTCTCACAGTCTCTTTCTCTATTACATTCTCTCTCACATTATCTCTCTCTATTACATTCTCTCTCACATTCTCTCTCTATTACATTCTCTCTCTCACACATTCTCTCTCTCTATTACATTCTCTCTCTCTATTACATTCTCTCTCTTTCTCACATTCTCTCTCTATTACATTGTCTCTCACACATTCTCTCTCTCTATTACATTCTCTCTCTCTATTACATTCTCTCTCACATACTCTCTCTCTATTACATTCTCTCTCTCACATTCTCTCAATCTCGCACATTCTCTCTCTCACACATTCTCTCTCTCTCAAATTCTCTCTCTCTATTACATTCTATCTCAAATATTCTCTCTCTCACACATTCTCTCTCTCTAATTTTTTCTCTCTATTACATTCTCTCGCTCACATTCTCTCTCTCTATTACATTCTCTCTCTCTCACATTATCGGTATTACATTCTCTCTCTCATACATTCTCTCTCTCTGTTACATTCTCTCTCTCTATTACATTCTCTCACTCACACATTCTCTCTCTCTATTACATTCTCTCTCTCTATTACATTCTCTCTCACATACTCTCTCTCTATTACATTCTCTCTCTCTCACATTCTCTCTCTCACACATTCTCTCAATCTATTACATTCTCTCTCTCACACATTCTCTCTCTCTATTATTCTTTCTCTCTCACATTCTCTCTCTCTATTACATTCTCTCTCTCACATTCTCTATCTCTAACATTCTCTCTATTACATTCTCACTCTCTCTCTCATGTTCTCTCTCTATTACATTCTCTCTCTCACACATTTTCTCTCTCTTTCTCACATTCTCTCTCTATTACATTCTCTCTCACACACACACATTCACTCTCTCTATTACATTCTCTCTCTCACACGCATTCTCTCTCTCTCTCACATTCTCTCTCTCACACATTCTCTCTCTCACACATTCTCTCTCTCTATTACATTCTCTCTCTCACTCACACACATTCTCTTTCTCTCTCTCTCACATTCTCTCTTCCTCTCTCTCACATTCTCTCTTACATTCTCTCTCTCTCACATTCTCTCTCTATTACATTCTCTCTCTCACTCACATACATTCTCTTTCTCTCTCTCTCACATTCTCTCTCTCTCTATTAAATTCTCTCTCTCACACATTCTCTCTCTATTTCATTCGCTCTCTCTGTTACATTCTCTCTCACACATTCTCTCTCTATTATTCTTTCTCTCTCACATTCTCTCTCTCTATTACATTCTCTCTCTCACATTCTCTATCTCTCACATTCTCTCTCTCTCACATTCTCTCTCTCTCACATTCTCTCTCTATTACATTCTCTCTCACATACTCTCTCTCTATTACATTCTCTCTCGCTATGACATTCTCTCTCTATTACATTCTCTCTCTCTCTTACATTCTCTCTCTCACATTCTCTCTCTCTATTACATTTTCTCTCTCTATTACATTCTCTCTCTCACATTCTCTCTCTCTATTACATTCTCTCACTCAATTACATTCTCTCTCTCTATTATTCTTTCTCTCTCTCATTCTCTCTCTCTATTACATTCTCTCTCTCACATTCTCTATCTCTAATATTCTCTCTATTACATTCTCACTCTCTCTCTCATGTTCTCTCTCTATTCCATTCTCTCTCTCACACATTTTCTCTCTCTTTCTCACATTCTCTCTCTATTACATTCTCTCTCACACACACACATTCTCTCTCTCTATTACATTCTCTCTCTCACACATTCTCTCTCTCTATTACATTCTCTCTCTCACATTCTCTTTCTCTATTACATTCTCTCTCTCATAGATTCTCTCTCTCTATTACATTCGCTCTCTCTATTACATTCTCTCTCTCTCACATTCTCTCTTCCTCTCTATTACATTCTCTCTCTCTCACATTCTCTCTCTCTCTCACATTCTCTCTCTCACACATTCTCTCTCTCTCACATTCTCTCTCTCACACATTCTCTCTCTCACACATTCTCTCTCTCTATTACATTCTCTCTCTCACTCACACACATTCTCTTTCTCTCTCTCTCACATTCTCTCTTCCTCTCTCTCACATTCTCTCTTACATTCTCTCTCTCTCACATTCTCTCTCTATTACATTCTCTCTCTCACTCACATACATTCTCTTTCTCTCTCTCTCACATTCTCTCTCTCTCTATTAAATTCTCTCTCTCACACATTCTCTCTCTATTACATTCTCTCTCCCTCACATTCTCTCTTAGATTCTCTCTCTCTCACATTCTCTCTATTACATTCTCTCTCTCACACATTTTCTCTCTCTTTCTCACATTCTCTCTCTATTACATGCTCTCTCACTATTACATTCTCTCTATCTCACATTCTCTATTACATTCTCTCTCTCTCACATTCTCTCTCTATTACATTCTCCCTCTCTCTCACACACACATTCTCTTTCTCTCTCTTTCACATTCTCTCTCTCTATTACATTCTCTCTCTCTCACATTCTCTCTCTCTATTACATTCTCTCTCCCTCACATTCTCTCTCTCACACATTCTCTCTCTCTCACATTCTCTCTCTCTATTACATTCTCTCTCCCTCACATTCTCTCTCTCACACATTCTCTCTATCTCACATTCTCTATTACATTCTCTCTCTCTCACATTCTCTCTCTCTATTACATTCTCGCTCTCACAATCTCTATCTCTCACATTCTCTCTTCCTCTCTATTACATTCTCTCTCTCTCACATTCTCTCTCTCTCACATTCTCTCTCTATTACATTCTCTCTCTCACTCACACACATTCTCTTTCTCTCTCTCACATTCTCTCTCTCTCTATTACATTCTCTCTCTCACATTCTCTCTCTCTATTACATTCTCTCTCTATTACTTTCTCTCTCTCTCTCACACACACATTCTCTTTCTCTCTCTCTCATTCTCTCTCTCTATTACATTCTCTCCATCTCATATTCTCTCTCTCTCTCACATTCTCTCTCTCTATTACATTCTCTCTCTCTCACATTCTCTCTCTCACACATTCTCTCTCTCTCACATTCTCTCTCTCACACATTCTCTCTCTCTCACATTCTCTCTCTCTCTATTACATTCTCTCTCTCACACATTCTCTCCCACTATTACATTCTCTCTCTCTCACATTCTCTCTCTATTACATTCTCTCTCCCTCACATTCTCTCTATTACATTCTCTCTCTCACTCACACACATTCTCTTTCTCTCTCTCTCATTCTCTCTCTCTATTACATTCTCTCCATCTCATATTCTCTCTTTCTCTCACATTCTCTCTCTCTATTACATTCTCTCTCTCACCAATTCTCTCTCTCTCACATTCTCTCTCTCTCACATTCTCTCTCTCACACATTCTCTCTCTCTATTACATTCTCTCTCTCACTTTCACACATTCTCTTTCTCTCTCTCTCACATTCTCTCTTCCTCTCTCTCACATTCTCTCTTACATTCTGTCTCTCTCACATTCTCTCTCTCAATCACACACATTCTCTTTCTCTCTCTCTCACATTCTCTCTCTCTCTATTAAATTCTCTCTATATTACATTCTCTCTCACTATTACATTCTCTCTATCTCACATTCTCTATTACATTCTCTCTCTCTCACATTCTCTCTCTATTACATTCTCCCTCTCTCTCACACACACACTCTCTTTCTCTGTCTCTCACATTCTCTCTCTCTATTACATTCTCTCTCTCTCATATTCTCTCTCTCTATTACATTATCTCTCTCTATTACATTCTCTCTCCCTCACATTCTCTCTCTCACACATTCTCTCTCTCTCTCACATTCTCTCTCTCACACATTCTCTCTCTCTCTCACACATTCTCTCTCTCTCTCTCACATTCTCTCTCTCTCACACATTCTCTCTCTCTCTCACATTCTCTCACACATTCTCTCTCTCTATTACATTCTCTCTCTCTCTGTTACATTCTCTCTCTCTATTACATTCTCTCTCTCACATTCTCTCTCTCTAATACATTCTATCACTCACACATTCTCTCTCTATTACATTCTCTCTCTCTATTACATTCTCTCTCACATACTCTCTCTCTATTACATTCTCTCTCTCTATTACATTCTCTCAATCTATTACATTCTCTCTCTCTCACATTCTCTCTCTCACACGTTCTCTCTCTGTATTACATTCTCTCTCTCACATTCTCTCTCTCTATTACATTCTCTCACTCTCACAGTCTCTTTCTCTATTATATTCTCTCTCACATTATCTCTCTCTATTACATTCTCTCTCACATTCTCTCTCTATTACATTCTCTCTCTCTCACATTATATCTCTCTATTACATTCTCTCTCACATTCTCTCTCTATTACATTCTCTCTCTCTCACATTCTCTCTCTCTATTACATTCTCTCTCTCTCACATTCTCTCTCTCACATTCTCTCTCTCTTTTACATTCTCTCTCTCTATTACATTCTCTCTTTCTCACATTCTCTCTCTCTATTACATTGTCTCTCTTACACACACATTCTCTCTCTCTATTACATTCTCTCTCTCACATTCTCTCTCTCTATTACATTTTCTCTCTCACAGATTCTCTCTCACATTCTCTATCTCTCATATTCTCTCTATTACATTCTCTCTCTCTCTCTCACATTCTCTCTCTATTACATTCTCTCTCTCTCACACACATTCTCTCTCTCTCTCACACACATTCTCTTTCTGTCTCGCACACTCTCTCTCGCACACTCTCTCTCTCTCGCACATTCTCTCTCTCTCAAATTCTCTCTCTCTATTACATTCTATCTCAAATATTCTCTCTCTCTCACATTCTCTCTCTCTATTACATTCTCTCTCTCTCTAATTCTTTCTCTCTATTACATTCACTCCCTCACATTCTCTCTCTCTTATTACATTCTCTCTCTCACACATTCTCTCTCTTTTACATTCTCTGTCTTTCACATTCTCTCTCTCATTCTCTCTCTCTATTACATTCTCTCTCACACATTCTCTCTCTCTGTTACATTCACTCTCTCTCACATTATCTCTATTACATTCTCGCTCTCACACATTCTCTCTCTCTGTTACATTCTCTCTCTCTATTACATTCTCTCACTCACACATTCTCTCTCTCTATTACATTCTCTCAATCTAATACATTCTCTCTCACACACATTCTCTCTCTGTATTACATTCTCTCTCTCTCACATTCTCTCACTCTCACAGTCTCTTTCTCTATTACATTCTCTCTCACATTATCTCTCTCTATTACATTCTCTCTCACATTCTCTCTATTACATTCTCTCTCTCACATACTCTCTCTCTATCACATTCTCTCTCTCTATTACATTCTCTCTCTTTCTCACATTCTCTCTCTCACATTCTCTCTCTATTACATTCTCTCTCTCACACATTCTCTCTCTCTATTACATTCTCTCTCTTTATTTCATTCTCTGTCTTACACATTCTCTCTCTCACAGATTCTCTCTCTCTATTACATTCTCTCTCTCTCACATTCTCTCTCTATTACATTCTCTCTCTCACTCACACATTCTCTTTCTCTCTCTCTCACATTCTCTCTCTGTCTATTACATTCTCTCTCTCACACACATTCTCTCTCTCTATTAAATTCTCTCTCTCTCACATTCTCTCTCTATTACATTCTCTCTCTCTCACATTCTCTATTACATTTTGTCTCTCACATTCTCTCTCTATTACATTCTCTCACTCTCTCACACACACATTCTCTTTCTCTCTCACACACATTCTCTCTCTCTCACATTCTCTCTCTCTATTAAATTCTCTCTCTCTCACATTCTCTCTCTCACATTCCCTATTACATTCTCTCTCTCACACATTCTCTCTCTATTACATTCTCTCTCTCTCTCTCACACACACATTCTCTTTCTCTCTCTCATTCTCTCTCTCTCTATTACATTCTCTCTCTCTCACACATTCTCTCTCACACACATTCTCTCTCTCAGTCTCATTCTATCTCTCTCTCTCATTCTCTCTCAATATTACATTCTCTCTCACACACATTCTCTCCCTCTCTCACATTCTCTCTCTCTATTACATTCTCTCTCTCACTCATTCTCTCTCACACACATTCTCTCTCTCTCACACACACACTCTCTCTCTCTCACATTCTCTCTCTCTATTACGTTCTCTCTGTCTCACATTCTCTCTCTCTATTACATTCTCTCTCTCTCTATTACATTCTCTCTCTCACATTCTCTCTCTCTATTGCATTCTCTCTCTCTATTACATTCTCTCTCTATTACATTCTCTCTCTCTCTTACATTCTCTCTCTCACATTCTCTCTCTCTCTTACATTTTCTCTCTCTATTACATTCTCTCTCTCACATTCTCTCACTCAATTACATTCTCTCTCTCTATTATTCTTTCTCTCTCACATTCTCTCTCTCTATTACATTCTCTCTCTCACATTCTCTATCTCTAACATTCTCTCTATTACATTCTCACTCTCTCTCTCATGTTCTCTCTCTATTACATTCTCTCTCTCACACATTTTCTCTCTCTTTCTCACATTCTCTCTCTATTACATTCTCTCTCACACACACACATTCACTCTCTCTATTACATTCTCTCTCTCACACGCATTCTCTCTCTCTCTCACATTCTCTCTCTCACACATTCTCTCTCTCACACATTCTCTCTCTCTATTACATTCTCTCTCTCACTCACACACATTCTCTTTCTCTCTCTCTCACATTCTCTCTTCCTCTCTCTCACATTCTCTCTTACATTCTCTCTCTCTCACATTCTCTCTCTATTACATTCTCTCTCTCACTCACATACATTCTCTTTCTCTCTCTCTCACATTCTCTCTCTCTCTATTAAATTCTCTCTCTCACACATTCTCTCTCTATTTCATTCGCTCTCTCTGTTACATTCTCTCTCACACATTCTCTCTCTATTATTCTTTCTCTCTCACATTCTCTCTCTCTATTACATTCTCTCTCTCACATTCTCTATCTCTCACATTCTCTCTCTCTCACATTCTCTCTCTCTCACATTCTCTCTCTATTACATTCTCTCTCACATACTCTCTCTCTATTACATTCTCTCTCTCTATGACATTCTCTCTCTATTACATTCTCTCTCTCTCTTACATTCTCTCTCACATACTCTCTCTCTATTACATTTTCTCTCTCTATTACATTCTCTCTCTCACATTCTCTCTCTCTATTACATTCTCTCACTCAATTACATTCTCTCTCTCTATTATTCTTTCTCTCTCTCATTCTCTCTCTCTATTACATTCTCTCTCTCACATTCTCTATCTCTAATATTCTCTCTATTACATTCTCACTCTCTCTCTCATGTTCTCTCTCTATTCCATTCTCTCTCTCACACATTTTCTCTCTCTTTCTCACATTCTCTCTCTATTACATTCTCTCTCACACACACACATTCACTCTCTCTATTACATTCTCTCTCTCACACGCATTCTCTCTCTCTCTCACATTCTCTCTCTCACACATTCTCTCTCTCTGTTACATTCTCTCTCTCTCACATTCTCTCTCTGTATTACATTCTCTCTCTCTATTACATTCTCTCACTCACAGTCTCTTTCTCTATTACATTCTCTCTCACATTATCTCTCTCTATTACATTCTCTCTCACATTCTCTCTCTATTACATTCTCTCTCTCTCACATTCTCTCTCTCTATTACATTCTCTCTCTCTCTCACATTCTCTCTCTCACATTCTCTCTCTATTACATTGTCTCTCTCTCTCACATTCTCTCTCTCTTTTACATTCTCTCTCTCTATTACATTCTCTCTTTCTCACATTCTCTCTCTCTCTTACATTGTCTCTCTTACACACACATTCTCTCTCTCTATTACATTCTCTCTCTCACATTCTCTCCCTCTGTTACATTTTCTCTCTCACAGATTCTCTCTCGCTCTTACATTCTCTCACATTCTCTCTCTATTATTCTTTCTCTCTCACATTCTCTCTCTCACATTCTCTATCTCTCATATTCTCTCTATTACATTCTCTCTCTCTGTCACATTCTCTCTCTATTACATTCTCTCTCTCTCTATTACATTCTCTCTCTCTCACACACATTCTCTCTCTCTCTCACACACATTCTCTTTCTCTCTCGCACACTCTCTCTCGCACACTCTCTCTCTCTCTCGCACATTCTCTCTCTCTATTACATTCTCTCTCTCTATTACATTCTCTCTCACACATTCTCTCTCTCTATTACATTCTCTCTCTCTCAAATTCTCTCTCTCTATTACATTCTATCTCAAATATTCTCTCTCTCTCACATTCTCTCTCTCTATTACATTCTCTCTCTCTCTAATTCTTTCTCTCTATTACATTCTCTCCCTCACATTCTATCTCTCTTATTACATTCTCTCTCTCACACATTCTCTCCCTTTTACATTCTCTGTCTTTCACGTTCTCTCTCTCATTCTCTCTCTCTATTACATTCTCTCTCTCTGTTACATTCTCTCTCTCTCACATTATCTCTATTACATTCTCTCTCTCACACATTCTCTCTCTCTGTTACATTCTCTCTCTCTATTACATTCTCTCACTCACACATTCTCTCTCTCTATTACATTCTCTCAATCTATTACATTCTCTCTCACACACATTCTCTCACTCTCACAGTCTCTTTCTCTATTACATTCTCTCTCACATTATCTCTCTCTATTACATTCTCTCTCACATTCTCTCTATTACATTCTCTCTCTCTCACATACTCTCTCTCTATTACATTCTCTCTCTCTATTACATTCTCTCTCTTTCTCACATTCTCTCTCTCACATTCTCTCTCTATTACATTCTCTCTCTCACACATTCTCTCTCTCTATTACATTCTCTCTCTTTATTACATTCTCTGTCTCACACATTCTCTCTCTCTATTACATTCTCTCTCTCACAGATTCTCTCTCTCTATTACATTCTCTCTCTCTCACATTCTCTCTCTATTACATTCTCTCTCTCACTCACACATTCTCTTTCTCTCTCTCACACATTCTCTCTCTCTCTATTACATTCTCTCTCTCTCACACATTCTCTCTCTCTCACATTCTCTCTCTATTACATTCTCTCTCTCTCACATTCTCTATTACATTTTCTCTCTCACATTCTCTCTCTATTACATTCTCTCTCTCACTCACACACATTCTCTTTCTCTCTCTCTCACATTCTCTCTTCCTCTCTCTCACATTCTCTCTTACATTCTCTCTCTCTCACATTCTCTCTCTATTACATTTTCTCTCTCACTCACATACATTCTCTTTCTCTCTCTCTCACATTCTCTCTCTCTCTATTAAATTCTCTCTCTCACACATTCTCTCTCTATTTCATTCGCTCTCTCTGTTACATTCTCTCTCACACATTCTCTCTCTATTATTCTTTCTCTCTCACATTCTCTCTCTCTATTACATTCTCTCTCTCACATTCTCTATCTCTCACATTCTCTCTCTCTCACATTCTCTCTCTATTACATTCTCTCTCACATACTCTCTCTCTATTACATTCTCTCTCTCTATGACATTCTCTCTCTATTACATTCTCTCTCTCTCTTACATTCTCTCTCTCACATTCTCTCTCTCTATTACATTTTCTCTCTCTATTACATTCTCTCTCTCACATTCTCTCTCTCTATTACATTCTCTCACTCAATTACATTCTCTCTCTCTATTATTCTTTCTCTCTCTCATTCTCTCTCTCTATTACATTCTCTCTCTCACATTCTCTATCTCTAATATTCTCTCTATTACATTCTCACTCTCTCTCTCATGTTCTCTCTCTATTCCATTCTCTCTCTCACACATTTTCTCTCTCTTTCTCACATTCTCTCTCTATTACATTCTCTCTCACACACACACATTCTCTCTCTCTATTACATTCTCTCTCTCACACATTCTCTCTCTCTATTACATTCTCTCTCTCACATTCTCTTTCTCTATTACATTCTCTCTCTCATAGATTCTCTCTCTCTATTACATTCGCTCTCTCTATTACATTCTCTCTCTCTCACATTCTCTCTTCCTCTCTATTACATTCTCTCTCTCTCACATTCTCTCTCACACACATTCTCTCTCTCTCTCACATTCTCTCTCTCACACATTCTCTCTCTCTCACATTCTCTCTCTCACACATTCTCTCTCTCACACATTCTCTCTCTCTATTACATTCTCTCTCTCACTCACACACATTCTCTTTCTCTGTCTCACACATTCTCTCTCTCTATTACATTCTCTCTCTCATAAATTCTCTCTCTCTATTACATTCTCTCTCTCACTCACATACATTCTCTTTCTCTCTCTCTCACATTCTCTCTCTCTCTATTAAATTCTCTCTCTCACACATTCTCTCTCTATTACATTCGCTCTCTCTATTACATTCTCTCTCACACATTCTCTCTCTATTATTCTTTCTCTCTCACATTCTCTCTCTCTATTACATTCTCTCTCTCACATTCTCTGTCTCTCACTTTCTCTCTCTCTCACATTCTCTCTTCCTCTCTATTACATTCTCTCTCTCTTACATTCTCTCTCTATTACATTCTCTCTCACATACTCTCTCTCTATTACATTCTCTCTCTCTATTACATTCTCTCAATCTATTACATTCTCTCTCTCTCACATTCTCTCTCTCACACATTCTCTCTCTGTGTTACATTCTCTCTCTCTGTTACATTCTCTCACTCTCACAGTCTCTTTCTCTATTACATTCTCTCTCACATTATCTCTCTCTATTACATTCTCTCTCACATTCTCTCTCTATTACATTCTCTCTCTCACACATTCTCTCTCTCTATTACATTCTCTCTCTCTATTACATTCTCTCTCTTTCTCACATTCTCTCTCTCACATTCTCTCTCTATTACATTGTCTCTCACACATTCTCTCTCTCTATTACATTCTCTCTCTCTATTACATTCTCTCTCACATACTCTCTCTCTATTACATTCTCTCTCTCACATTCTCTCAATCTCGCACATTCTCTCTCTCACACATTCTCTCTCTCTCAAATTCTCTCTCTCTATTACATTCTATCTCAAATATTCTCTCTCTCACACATTCTCTCTCTCTAATTTTTTCTCTCTATTACATTCTCTCGCTCACATTCTCTCTCTCTATTACATTCTCTCTCTCTCACATTATCTGTATTACATTCTCTCTCTCACACATTCTCTCTCTCTGTTACATTCTCTCTCTCTATTACATTCTCTCACTCACACATTCTCACTCTCTATTACATTCTCTCTCTCTATTACATTCTCTCTCACATACTCTCTCTCTATTACATTCTCTCTCTCTATTACATTCTCTCAATCTATTACATTCTCTCTCTCTCACATTCTCTCTCTGTATTACATTCTCTCTCTCTATTACATTCTCTCACTCACAGTCTCTTTCTCTATTACATTCTCTCTCACATTATCTCTCTCTATTACATTCTCTCTCACATTCTCTCTCTATTACATTCTCTCTCTCTCACATTCTCTCTCTCTATTACATTCTCTCTCTCTCTCACATTCTCTCTCTATTACATTGTCTCTCTCTCACACATTCTCTCTCTCTTTTACATTCTCTCTCTCTATTACATTCTCTCTTTCTCACATTCTCTCTCTCTCTTACATTGTCTCTCTTACACACACATTCTCTCTCTCTATTACATTCTCTCTCTCACATTCTCTCCCTCTGTTACATTTTCTCTCTCACAGATTCTCTCTCGCTCTTACATTCTCTCACATTCTCTCTCTATTATTCTTTCTCTCTCACATTCTCTCTCTCACATTCTCTATCTCTCATATTCTCTCTATTACATTCTCTCTCTCTCTCTGTCACATTCTCTCTCTATTACATTCTCTCTCTCTCTATTACATTCTCTCTCTCTCACACACATTCTCTCTCTCTCTCACACACATTCTCTTTCTCTCTCGCACACTCTCTCTCGCACACTCTCTCTCTCTCTCGCACATTCTCTCTCTCTATTACATTTTCTCTCTCTATTACATTCTCTCTCACACATTCTCTCTCTCTATTACATTCTCTCTCTCTCAAATTCTCTCTCTCTATTACATTCTATCTCAAATATTCTCTCTCTCTCACATTCTCTCTCTCTCTAATTCTTTCTCTCTATTACATTCTCTCCCTCACATTCTATCTCTCTTATTACATTCTCTCTCTCACACATTCTCTCTCTTTTACATTCTCTGTCTTTCACGTTCTCTCTCTCATTCTCTCTCTCTATTACATTCTCTCTCTCTGTTACATTCTCTCTCTCTCACATTATCTCTATTACATTCTCTCTCTCACACATTCTCTCTCTCTGTTACATTCTCTCTCTCTATTACATTCTCTCACTCACACATTCTCTCTCTCTATTACATTCTCTCAATCTATTACATTCTCTCTCACACACATTCTCTCACTCTCACAGTCTCTTTCTCTATTACATTCTCTCTCACATTATCTCACTCTATTACATTCTCTCTCACATTCTCTCTATTACATTCTCTCTCTCTCACATACTCTCTCTCTATTACATTCTCTCTCTCTATTACATTCTCTCTCTTTCTCACATTCTCTCTCTCACATTCTCTCTCTATTACATTCTCTCTCTCACACATTCTCTCTCTCTATTACATTCTCTCTCTTTATTACATTCTCTGTCTCACACATTCTCTCTCTCTATTACATTCTCTCTCTCACAGATTCTCTCTCTCTATTACATTCTCTCTCTCTCACATTCTCTCTCTATTACATTCTCTCTCTCACTCACACATTCTCTTTCTCTCTCTCTCACATTCTCTCTCTCTCTATTACATTCTCTCTCTCTCACACATTCTCTCTCTCTCACATTCTCTCTCTATTACATTCTCTCTCTCTCACATTCTCTATTACATTTTCTCTCTCACATTCTCTCTCTATTACATTCTCTCTCTCTCTCACACACACATTCTCTTTCTCTCTCACACACATTCTCTCTCTCTCACATTCTCTCTCTCTATTAAATTCTCTCTCTCTCACATTCTCTCTCTAATACATTCTCTCTCTCATATTCCCTATTACATTCTCTCTCTCACACATTCTCTCTCTATTACATTCTCTCTCTCTCTCACACACACACACATTCTCTTTCTCTCTCTCATTCTCTCTCTCTCTATTACATTCTCTCTGTCTCACACATTCTCTCTCTATTACATTCTCTCTCACACACATTCTCTCTCTCAGTCTCATTCTATCTCTCTCTCTCATTCTCTCTCTATATTACATTCTCTCTCACACACATTCTCTCCCTCTCTCACATTCTCTCTCTCTATTACATTCTCTCTCTCACACATTCTCTCTCACACACATTCTCTCTCTCTCTCACACACACTCTCTCTCTCTCACATTCTCTCTCTCTATTACGTTCTCTCTCTCTCACATTCTCTCTCTCTATTACATTCTCTCTCTCTATTACATTCTCTCTCTCTCTATTACATTCTCTCTCTCACATTCTCTCTCTCTATTACATTCTCTCACTCAATTACATTCTCTCTCTCTATTATTCTTTCTCTCTCACATTCTCTCTCTCTATTACATTCTCTCTCACACATTCTCTCTCTATTACATTCTCTCTCTCTCAAATTCTCTCTCTCTATTACATTCTCTCTCACATTCTCTCTCTATTACATTCTCTCTCTCACACATTCTCTCTCTCTATTACATTCTCTCTCTCTATTACATTCTCTCCCTCACATTCTCTCTCTCACATTCTCTCTCTATTACATTGTCTCTCACACATTCTCTCTCTCTATTACATTCTCTCTCTCTATTACATTCTCTCTCACATACTCTCTCTCTATTACATTCTCTCTCTCACATTCTCTCAATCTCGCACATTCTCTCTCTCACACATTCTCTCTCTCTCAAATTCTCTCTCTCTATTACATTCTATCTCAAATATTCTCTCTCTCACACATTCTCTCTCTCTAATTTTTTCTCTCTATTACATTCTCTCGCTCACATTCTCTCTCTCTATTACATTCTCTCTCTCTCACATTATCTGTATTACATTCTCTCTCTCACACATTCTCTCTCTCTGTTACATTCTCTCTCTCTATTACATTCTCTCACTCACACATTCTCACTCTCTATTACATTCTCTCTCTCTATTACATTCTCTCTCACATACTCTCTCTCTATTACATTCTCTCTCTCTATTACATTCTCTCAATCTATTACATTCTCTCTCTCTCACATTCTCTCTCTGTATTACATTCTCTCTCTCTATTACATTCTCTCACTCACAGTCTCTTTCTCTATTACATTCTCTCTCACATTATCTCTCTCTATTACATTCTCTCTCACATTCTCTCTCTATTACATTCTCTCTCTCTCACATTCTCTCTCTCTATTACTTTGTCTCTCTCTCTCACATTCTCTCTCTATTACATTCTCTCTCTCTCACATTCTCTCTCTCTATTACATTGTCTCTCTCTCTCACATTCTCTCTCTCTTTTACATTCTCTCTCTCTATTACATTCTCTCTTTCTCACATTCTCTCTCTCTCTTACATTGTCTCTCTTACACACACATTCTCTCTCTCTATTACATTCTCTCTCTCACATTCTCTCCCTCTGTTACATTTTCTCTCTCACAGATTCTCTCTCGCTCTTACATTCTCTCACATTCTCTCTCTATTATTCTTTCTCTCTCACATTCTCTCTCTCACATTCTCTATCTCTCATATTCTCTATATTACATTCTCTCTCTCTCTGTCACATTCTCTCTCTATTACATTCTCTCTCTCTCTATTACATTCTCTCTCTCTCACACACATTCTCTCTCTCTCTCACACACATTCTCTTTCTCTCTCGCACACTCTCTCTCGCACACTCTCTCTCTCTCTCGCACATTCTCTCTCTCTATTACATTCTCTCTCTCTATTACATTCTCTCTCACACATTCTCTCTCTCTATTACATTCTCTCTCTCTCAAATTCTCTCTCTCTATTACATTCTATCTCAAATATTCTCTCTCTCTCACATTCTCTCTCTCTATTACATTCTCTCTCTCTCTAATTCTTTCTCTCTATTACATTCTCTCCCTCACATTCTATCTCTCTTATTACATTCTCTCTCTCACACATTCTCTCTCTTTTACATTCTCTGTCTTTCACGTTCTCTCTCTCATTCTCTCTCTCTATTACATTCTCTCTCTCTGTTACATTCTCTCTCTCTCACATTATCTCTATTACATTCTCTCTCTCACACATTCTCTCTCTCTGTTACATTCTCTCTCTCTATTACATTCTCTCACTCACACATTCTCTCTCTCTATTACATTCTCTCAATCTATTACATTCTCTCTCACACACATTCTCTCACTCTCACAGTCTCTTTCTCTATTACATTCTCTCTCACATTATCTCACTCTATTACATTCTCTCTCACATTCTCTCTATTACATTCTCTCTCTCTCACATACTCTCTCTCTATTACATTCTCTCTCTCTATTACATTCTCTCTCTTTCTCACATTCTCTCTCTCACATTCTCTCTCTATTACATTCTCTCTCTCACACATTCTCTCTCTCTATTACATTCTCTCTCTTTATTACATTCTCTGTCTCACACATTCTCTCTCTCTATTACATTCTCTCTCTCACAGATTCTCTCTCTCTATTACATTCTCTCTCTCTCACATTCTCTCTCTATTACATTCTCTCTCTCACTCACACATTCTCTTTCTCTCTCTCTCACATTCTCTCTCTCTCTATTACATTCTCTCTCTCTCACATTATCTGTATTACATTCTCTCTCTCACACATTCTCTCTCTCTGTTACATTCTCTCTCTCTATTACATTCTCTCACTCACACATTCTCACTCTCTATTACATTCTCTCTCTCTATTACATTCTCTCTCACATACTCTCTCTCTATTACATTCTCTCTCTCTATTACATTCTCTCAATCTATTACATTCTCTCTCTCTCACATTCTCTCTCTGTATTACATTCTCTCTCTCTATTACATTCTCTCACTCACAGTCTCTTTCTCTATTACATTCTCTCTCACATTATCTCTCTCTATTACATTCTCTCTCACATTCTCTCTCTTTTACATTCTCTCTCTCTCACATTCTCTCTCTCTATTACATTGTCTCTCTCTCTCACATTCTCTCTCTATTACATTGTCTCTCTCTCTCACATTCTCTCTCTCTTTTACATTCTCTCTCTCTATTACATTCTCTCTTTCTCACATTCTCTCTCTCTCTTACATTGTCTCTCTTACACACACATTCTCTCTCTCTATTACATTCTCTCTCTCACATTCTCTCCCTCTGTTACATTTTCTCTCTCACAGATTCTCTCTCGCTCTTACATTCTCTCACATTCTCTCTCTATTATTCTTTCTCTCTCACATTCTCTCTCTCACATTCTCTATCTCTCATATTCTCTCTATTACATTCTCTCTCTCTCTGTCACATTCTCTCTCTATTACATTCTCTCTCTCTCTATTACATTCTCTCTCTCTCACACACATTCTCTCTCTCTCTCACACACATTCTCTTTCTCTCTCGCACACTCTCTCTCGCACTCTCTCTCTCTCTCTCGCACATTCTCTCTCTCTATTACATTCTCTCTCTCTATTACATTCTCTCTCACACATTCTCTCTCTCTATTACATTCTCTCTCTCTCAAATTCTCTCTCTCTATTACATTCTATCTCAAATATTCTCTCTCTCTCACATTCTCTCTCTCTATTACATTCTCTCTCTCTCTAATTCTTTCTCTCTATTACATTCTCTCCCTCACATTCTATCTCTCTTATTACATTCTCTCTCTCACACATTCTCTCTCTTTTACATTCTCTGTCTTTCACGTTCTCTCTCTCATTCTCTCTCTCTATTACATTCTCTCTCTCTGTTACATTCTCTCTCTCTCACATTATCTCTATTACATTCTCTCTCTCACACATTCTCTCTCTCTGTTACATTCTCTCTCTCTATTACATTCTCTCACTCACACATTCTCTCTCTCTATTACATTCTCTCAATCTATTACATTCTCTCTCACACACATTCTCTCACTCTCACAGTCTCTTTCTCTATTACATTCTCTCTCACATTATCTCACTCTATTACATTCTCTCTCACATTCTCTCTATTACATTCTCTCTCTCTCACATACTCTCTCTCTATTACATTCTCTCTCTCTATTACATTCTCTCTCTTTCTCACATTCTCTCTCTCACATTCTCTCTCTATTACATTCTCTCTCTCACACATTCTCTCTCTCTATTACATTCTCTCTCTTTATTACATTCTCTGTCTCACACATTCTCTCTCTCTATTACATTCTCTCTCTCACAGATTCTCTCTCTCTATTACATTCTCTCTCTCTCACATTCTCTCTCTATTACATTCTCTCTCTCACTCACACATTCTCTTTCTCTCTCTCTCACATTCTCTCTCTCTCTATTACATTCTCTCTCTCTCACACATTCTCTCTCTCTCACATTCTCTCTCTATTACATTCTCTCTCTCTCACATTCTCTATTACATTTTCTCTCTCACATTCTCTCTCTATTACATTCTCTCTCTCTCTCACACACACATTCTCTTTCTCTCTCACACACATTCTCTCTCTCTCACATTCTCTCTCTCTATTAAATTCTCTCTCTCTCACATTCTCTCTCTAATACATTCTCTCTCTCATATTCCCTATTACATTCTCTCTCTCACACATTCTCTCTCTATTACATTCTCTCTCTCTCTCACACACACACATTCTCTTTCTCTCTCTCATTCTCTCTCTCTCTATTACATTCTCTCTGTCTCACACATTCTCTCTCTATTACATTCTCTCTCACACACATTCTCTCTCTCAGTCTCATTCTATCTCTCTCTCTCATTCTCTCTCTATATTACATTCTCTCTCACACACATTCTCTCCCTCTCTCACATTCTCTCTCTCTATTACATTCTCTCTCTCACACATTCTCTCTCACACACATTCTCTCTCTCTCTCACACACACTCTCTCTCTCTCACATTCTCTCTCTCTATTACGTTCTCTCTCTCTCACATTCTCTCTCTCTATTACATTCTCTCTCTCTATTACATTCTCTCTCTCTCTATTACATTCTCTCTCTCACATTCTCTCTCTCTATTACATTCTCTCACTCAATTACATTCTCTCTCTCTATTATTCTTTCTCTCTCACATTCTCTCTCTCTATTACATTCTCTCTCTCACATTCTCTCTCTCTATTACATTCTCTCTCTCTCAAATTCTCTCTCTCTATTACATTCTTTCTCAAATATTCTCTCTCTCTCACATTCTCTCTCTCTATTACATTCTCTCTCTCTCTAATTCTTTCTCTCTATTACATTCTCTCCCTCACATTCTATCTCTCTTATTACATTCTCTCTCTCACACATTCTCTCTCTTTTACATGCTCTGTCTTTCACATTCTCTCTCTCATTCTCTCTCTCTCTCTCATTCTCTCTCTCACATTCTCTCTCTCTATTACATTCTCTCTCTCACACATTATCTCTATTACATTCTCTCTCTCACACATTCTCTGTCTCTGTTACATTCTCTCTCTCTATTACATTCTCTCACTCACACATTCTCTCTCTCTATTACATTCTCTCAATCTATTACATTCTCTCTCACACACATTCTCTCACTCTCACAGTCTCTTTCTCTATTACATTCTCTCTCACATTATCTCTCTCTATTACATTCTCTCTCACATTCTCTCTATTACATTCTCTCTCTCACACATACTCTCTCTCTATTACATTCTCTCTCTTTCTCACATTCTCTCTCTCACATTCTCTCTCTATTACATTCTCTCTCTCACACATTCTCTCTCTCTATTACATTCTCTCTCTTTATTACATTCTCTGTCTCACACATTCTCTCTCTCTATTACATTCTCTCTCTCACAGATTCTCTCTCTCTATTACATTCTCTCTCTCTCACATTCTCTCTCTATTACATTCTCTCTCTCTCACATTCTCTCTCTCTCTATTACATTCTCTCTCTCCCACACATTCTCTCTCTCTCACATTCTCTCTCTATTACATTCTCTCTCTCACACATTCTGTATTACATTTTCTCTCTCACATTCTCTCTCTATTACATTCTCTCTCTCTCTCACACACACATTCTCTTTCTCTCTCACACACATTCTCTCTCTCTCGCATTCTCTCTCTCTATTAAATTCTCTCTCTCTCACATTCTCTCTCTAATACATTCTCTCTCTCATATTCCCTATTACATTCTCTCTCTCACACATTCTCTCTCTATTACATTCTCTCTCTCTCTCTCACACACACATTCTCTTTTTCTCTCTCATTCTCTCTCTCTCTATTACATTCTCTCTGTCTCACATATTCTCTATCTATTACATTCTCTCTCACACACATTCTCTCTCTCAGTCTCATTCTATCTCTCTCTCTCATTCTCTCTCTATATTACATTCTCTCTCACACACATTCTCTCTCTCTCTCACACACACTCTCTCTCTCACATTCTCTCTCTCTATTACGTTCTCTCTCTCTCACATTCTCTCTCTCTATTACATTCTCTCTCTCTCTATTACATTCTCTCTCTCTCTATTACATTCTCTCTCTCACATTCTCTCTCTCTATTACATTCTCTCTCTCTATTACATTCTCTCTCTATTACATTCTCTCTCTCTCTTACATTCTCTCTCTCACATTCTCTCTCTCTATTACATTTTCTCTCTCTATTACATTCTCTCTCTCACATTCTCTCTCTCTATTACATTCTCTCACTCAATTACATTCTCTCTCTCTATTATTCTTTCTCTCTCACATTCTCTCTCTCTATTACATTCTCTCTCTCACATTCTCTATCTCTAACATTCTCTCTATTACATTCTCACTCTCTCTCTCACGTTCTCTCTCTATTACATTCTCTCTGTTTCTCACATTCTCTCTCTATTACATTCTCTCTCACACACACACATTCTCTCTCTCTGTTACATTCTCTCTCTCACACATTCTCTCTCTCTATTACATTCTCTCTCTCACATTCTCTTTCTCTATTACATTCTCTCTCTCATAGATTCTCTCTCTCTATTACATTCGCTCTCTCTATTACATTCTCTCTCTCTCACATTCTCTCTTCCTCTCTATTACATTCTCTCTCTCTCACATTCTCTCTCTCACACATTCTCTCTCTCTCTCACATTCTCTCTCTCACACATTCTCTCTCTCTCACATTCTCTCTCTCACACATTCTGTCTTTCACACATTCTCTCTCTCTATTACATTCTCTCTCTCACTCACACACATTCTCTTTCTCTCTCTCTCACATTCTCTCTTACATTCTCTCTCTCTCACATTCTCTCTCTATTACATTCTCTCTCTCACTCACATACATTCTCTTTCTCTCTCTCTCACATTCTCTCTCTCTCTATTAAATTCTCTCTCTCACACATTCTCTCTCTATTACATTCGCTCTCTCTATTACATTCTCTCTCACACATTCTCTCTCTATTATTCTTTCTCTCTCACATTCTCTCTCTCTATTACATTCTCTCTCTCACATTCTCTATCTCTCACATTCTCTCTCTCTCACATTCTCTCTTCCTCTCTATTACATTCTCTCTCTCTCACATTCTCTCTCTATTACATTCTCTCTCACATACTCTCTCTCTATTACATTCTCTCTCTCTATTACATTCTCTCAATCTATTACATTCTCTCTCTCGCACATTCTCTCTCTCACACATTCTCTCTCTCTCACATTCTCTGTCTCTATTACATTCTCTCACTCTCACAGTCTCTTTCTCTATTACATTCTCTCTCACATCATCTCTCTGTTACATTCTCTCTCTATTACATTCTCTCTCACACACATTCTCTCTCTCTATTACATTCTCTCTCTTTCTCACATTCTCTCTCTCATATTCTCTCTCTATTACATTGTCTCTCTCTCACACATTCTCTCTCTCTATTACATTCTCTCTCTCTATTACATTCTCTCTCACATACTCTCTCTCTATTACATTCTCTCTCTCTCACATTCTCTCAATCTATTACATTCTCTCTCTCTCGCACATTCTCTCTCTCACACATTCTCTCTCTCTCAAATTCTCTCTCTCTATTACATTCTATCTCAAATATTCTCTCTCTCACACATTCTCTCTCTCTCTAATTCTTTCTCTCTATTACATTCTCTCTCTCTATTACATTCTCTCTCTCTCACATTATCTGTATTACATTCTCTCTCTCACACATTCTCTCTCTCTGTTACATTCTCTCTCTCTCTTACATTCTTTCTCTCACATTCTCTCTCTCTCACATTCTCTCTCTATTACATTCTCTCTCTCACACACACATTCTCTCTCTCTCTCTCACACACACATTCTCTTTCTCTCTCTCACATTCTCTCTCCATTACATTGTCTCTCTCTCTCACATTCTCTCTCTCTTTTACATTCTCTCTCTCTATTACATTCTCTCTTTCTCACATTCCCTCTCTCTATTACATTGTCTCTCTTACACACACATTCTCTCTCTCTATTACATTCTCTCTCACATTCTCTCTCTCTATTACATTTTCTCTCTCACAGATTCTCTCTCTCTCTTACATTCTCTCACATTCTCTCTCTATTATTCTTTCTCTCTCACATTCTCTCTCTCACAGTCTCTATCTCTCATTCTCTCTATTACATTCTCTCTCTCTCTCTCACATTCTCTCTCTATTACATTCTCTCTCTCTCTATTACATTCTCTCTCTCTCACACACATTCTCTCTCTCTCTCACACACATTCTCTTTCTCTCTCGCACACTCTCTCTCCATTACATTGTCTCTCTCTCTCACATTCTCTCTCTCTTTTACATTCTCTCTCTCTATTACATTCTCTCTTTCTCACATTCCCTCTCTCTATTACATTGTCTCTCTTACACACACATTCTCTCTCTCTATTACATTCTCTCTCACATTCTCTCTCTCTATTACATTTTCTCTCTCACAGATTCTCTCTCTCTCTTACATTCTCTCACATTCTCTCTCTATTATTCTTTCTCTCTCACATTCTCTCTCTCACATTCTCTATCTCTCATTCTCTCTATTACATTCTCTCTCTCTCTCTCACATTCTCTCTCTATTACATTCTCTCTCTCTCTATTACAATCTCTCCCTCACATTCTCTCTCTCTTATTACATTCTCTCTATCACACATTCTCTCTCTTTTACATTCTCTGTCTTTCACATTCTCTCTCTCATTCTCTCTCTCTATTACATTCTCTCTCTATTACATTCTCTCTCTCACACATTCTCTCTCTCTGTTACATTCTCTCTCACACATTCTCTCTCTCTATTACATTCTATCTCAAATATTCTCTCTCTCACACATTCTCTCTCTCTCTAATTCTTTCTCTCTATTACATTCTCTCTCTCACATTCTCTCTCTCTATTACATTCTCTCGCTCTCACATTATCTGTATTACATTCTCTCTCTCACACATTCTCTCTCTCTGTTACATTCTCTCTCTCACATTCTCTCTCTCTATTACATTCTTTCTCTCACATTCTCTCTCTCTCACATTCTCTCTCTATTACATTCTCTCTCTCACACACACATTCTCTCTCTCTCTCTCACACACACATTCTCTTTCTCTCTCGCACATTTTCTCTCTCTCTCGCACATTCTCTCTCTCGCACATTCTCTCTCTCATATTCTCTCTCTCTATTACATTCTCTCTCTCACACATTCTTTCTATTACATTCTCTCCCTCACATTCTCTCTCTCTTATTACATTCACTTTCTCACATTATCTCTCTCTATTACATTCTCTGTCTCTCACATTCTCTCTCTCTATTACATTCTCTCTCTCTGTCACATTCTCTCTCACACATTCTCTCTCTCTATTACATTCTCTCTCTCACACATTCTCTCTCTCTCTGTTACATTCTCTCTCTCACATTCTCTCTCTCTATTACATTCTCTCACTCACACATTCTCTCTCTCTATTACATTCTCTCTCTCTATTACATTCTCTCTCACATACTCTCTCTCTATTACATTCACTCTCTCTATTACATTCTCTCAATCTATTACATTCTCTCTCTCTCACATTCTCTCTCTCACACATTCTCTCTCTGTATTACATTCTCTCTCTCTCACATTCTCTCTCTCTATTACATTCTCTCACTCTCACAGTCTCTTTCTCTATTACATTCTCTCTCACATTATCTCTCTCTATTACATTCTCCCTCACAATCTCTCTCTCTCACATTCTCTCTCTCTCACACACATTCTCTCTCTCTCTCTCACACACACATTCTCTTTCTCTCTCGCACATTTTCTCTCTCTCTCGCACATTCTCTCTCTCGCACATTCTCTCTCTCATATTCTCTCTCTCTATTACATTCTCTCTCTCACACATTCTTTCTATTACATTCTCTCCCTCACATTCTCTCTCTCTTATTACATTCACTCTCTCACACATTCTCTCTCTATTACATTCTCTGTCTCTCACATTCTCTCTCTCTATTACATTCTCTCTCTCTGTCACATTCTCTCTCACACATTCTCTCTCTCTATTACATTCTCTCTCTCACATATTCTCTCTCTCTCTGTTACATTCTCTCTCTCTATTACATTCTCTCTCTCACATTCTCTCTCTCTATTACATTCTCTCACTCACACATTCTCTCTCTCTGTTACATTCTCTCTCTCTATTACATTCTCTCTCACATACTCTCTCTCTATTACATTCTCTCTCTCTATTACATTCTCTCAATCTATTACATTCTCTCTCTCTCACATTCTCTCTCTCACACATTCTCTCTCTGTATTACATTCTCTCTCTCTCACATTCTCTCTCTCTATTACATTCTCTCACTCTCACAGTCTCTTTCTCTATTACATTCTCTCTCACATTCTCTCTCTCTATTACATTCTCTCAATCTATTACATTCTCTCTCACACACATTCTCTCTCTGTATTACATTCTCTCTCTCTCACATTCTCTCACTCTCACAGTCTCTTTCTCTATTACATTCTCTCTCACATTATCTCTCTCTATTACATTCTCTCTCACATTCTCTCTATTACATTCTCTCTCTCTCACATACTCTCTCTCTATCACATTCTCTCTCTCTATTACATTCTCTCTCTTTCTCACATTCTCTCTCTCACATTCTCTCTCTATTACATTCTCTCTCTTACACATTCTCTCTCTCTATTACATTCTCTCTCTTTATTTCATTCTCTGTCTTACACATTCTCTCTCTCACAGATTCTCTCTCTCTATTACATTCTCTCTCTCTCACAGTCTCTCTCTATTACATTCTCTCTCTCACTCACACATTCTCTTTCTCTCTCTCTCACATTCTCTCTCTGTCTATTATATTCTCTCTCTCACACACATTCTCTCTCTCTATTAAATTCTCTCTCTCTCACATTCTCTCTCTATTACATTCTCTCTCTCTCACATTCTCTATTACATTTTCTCTCTCACATTCTCTCTCTATTACATTCTCTCTCTCTCACACACACACATTCTCTTTCTCTCTCACACACATTCTCTCTCTCTCACATTCTCTCTCTCTATTAAATTCTCTCTCTCTCACATTCCCTATTACATTCTCTCTCTCACACATTCTCTCTCTATTACATTCTCTCTCTCTCTCTCACACACACATTCTCTTTCTCTCTCTCATTCTCTCTCTCTCTATTACATTCTCTCTCTCTCACACATTCTCTCTCTCGCTCTCACATTCTCTCTCTGTTACATTCTCTCTCACACACATTCTCTCTCTCAGTCTCATTCTATCTCTCTCTCTCATTCTCTCTCTATATTACATTCTCTCTCACACACATTCTCTCCCTCTCTCACATTCTCTCTCTCTATTACATTCTCTCTCTCACTCATTCTCTCTCACACACATTCTCTCTCTCTCTCACACACACTCTCTCTCTCTCACATTCTCTCTCTCTATTACGTTCTCTCTGTCTCACATTCTCTCTCTCTATTACATTTTCTCTCTCACAGATTCTCTCTCTCTCTTACATTCTCTCACATTCTCTCTCTATTATTCTTTCTCTCTCACATTCTCTCTCTCACATTCTCTATCTCTCATTCTCTCTATTACATTCTCTCTCTCTCTCTCACATTCTCTCTCTATTACATTCTCTCTCTCTCTATTACATTCTCTCTCTCTCACACACATTCTCTCTCTCTCTCACACACATTCTCTTTCTCTCTCGCACACTCTCTCTCCATTACATTGTCTCTCTCTCTCACATTCTCTCTCTCTTTTACATTCTCTCTCTCTATTACATTCTCTCTTTCTCACATTCCCTCTCTCTATTACATTGTCTCTCTTACACACACATTCTCTCTCTCTATTACATTCTCTCTCACATTCTCTCTCTCTATTACATTTTCTCTCTCACAGATTCTCTCTCTCTCTTACATTCTCTCACATTCTCTCTCTATTATTCTTTCTCTCTCACATTCTCTCTCTCACATTCTCTATCTCTCATTCTCTCTATTACATTCTCTCTCTCTCTCTCACATTCTCTCTCTATTACATTCTCTCTCTCTCTATTACAATCTCTCCCTCACATTCTCTCTCTCTTATTACATTCTCTCTATCACACATTCTCTCTCTTTTACATTCTCTGTCTTTCACATTCTCTCTCTCATTCTCTCTCTCTATTACATTCTCTCTCTATTACATTCTCTCTCTCACACATTCTCTCTCTCTGTTACATTCTCTCTCACACATTCTCTCTCTCTATTACATTCTATCTCAAATATTCTCTCTCTCACACATTCTCTCTCTCTCTAATTCTTTCTCTCTATTACATTCTCTCTCTCACATTCTCTCTCTCTATTACATTCTCTCTCTCTCACATTATCTGTATTACATTCTCTCTCTCACACATTCTCTCTCTCTGTTACATTCTCTCTCTCACATTCTCTCTCTCTATTACATTCTTTCTCTCACATTCTCTCTCTCTCACATTCTCTCTCTATTACATTCTCTCTCTCTCACACACATTCTCTCTCTCTCTCTTACTCACACATTCTCTTTCTCTCTCGCACATTTTCTCTCTCTCTCGCACATTCTCTC
Organism: Chiloscyllium punctatum; assembly: GCF_047496795.1. NCBI lineage: Eukaryota > Metazoa > Chordata > Chondrichthyes > Orectolobiformes > Hemiscylliidae > Chiloscyllium > Chiloscyllium punctatum. The sequence goes on along the minus strand of NC_092742.1, from coordinate 3,619,473 downwards.
TCTCGCACATTCTCTCTCTCATATTCTCTCTCTCTATTACATTCTCTCTCTCACACATTCTTTCTATTACATTCTCTCCCTCACATTCTCTCTCTCTTATTACATTCACTTTCTCACATTATCTCTCTCTATTACATTCTCTGTCTCTCACATTCTCTCTCTCTATTACATTCTCTCTCTCTGTCACATTCTCTCTCACACATTCTCTCTCTCTATTACATTCTCTCTCTCACACATTCTCTCTCTCTCTGTTACATTCTCTCTCTCACATTCTCTCTCTCTATTACATTCTCTCACTCACACATTCTCTCTCTCTATTACATTCTCTCTCTCTATTACATTCTCTCTCACATACTCTCTCTCTATTACATTCACTCTCTCTATTACATTCTCTCAATCTATTACATTCTCTCTCTCTCACATTCTCTCTCTCACACATTCTCTCTCTGTATTACATTCTCTCTCTCTCACATTCTCTCTCTCTATTACATTCTCTCACTCTCACAGTCTCTTTCTCTATTACATTCTCTCTCACATTATCTCTCTCTATTACATTCTCTCTCACAATCTCTCTCTCTCACATTCTCTCTCTCTCACACACATTCTCTCTCTCTCTCTCACACACACATTCTCTTTCTCTCTCGCACATTTTCTCTCTCTCTCGCACATTCTCTCTCTCGCACATTCTCTCTCTCATATTCTCTCTCTCTATTACATTCTCTCTCTCACACATTCTTTCTATTACATTCTCTCCCTCACATTCTCTCTCTCTTATTACATTCACTCTCTCACACATTCTCTCTCTATTACATTCTCTGTCTCTCACATTCTCTCTCTCTATTACATTCTCTCTCTCTGTCACATTCTCTCTCACACATTCTCTCTCTCTATTACATTCTCTCTCTCACATATTCTCTCTCTCTCTGTTACATTCTCTCTCTCTATTACATTCTCTCTCTCACATTCTCTCTCTCTATTACATTCTCTCACTCACACATTCTCTCTCTCTGTTACATTCTCTCTCTCTATTACATTCTCTCCCACATACTCTCTCTCTATTACATTCTCTCTCTCTATTACATTCTCTCAATCTATTACATTCTCTCTCTCTCACATTCTCTCTCTCACACATTCTCTCTCTGTATTACATTCTCTCTCTCTCACATTCTCTCTCTCTATTACATTCTCTCACTCTCACAGTCTCTTTCTCTATTACATTCTCTCTCACATTCTCTCTCTCTATTACATTCTCTCTCACATTCTCTCTATTACATTCTCTCTCTCTCACATACTCTCTCTCTATCACATTCTCTCTCTCTATTACATTCTCTCTCTTTCTCACATTCTCTCTCTCACATTCTCTCTCTATTACATTCTCTCTCTTACACATTCTCTCTCTCTATTACATTCTCTCTCTTTATTTCATTCTCTGTCTTACACATTCTCTCTCTCACAGATTCTCTCTCTCTATTACATTCTCTCTCTCTCACAGTCTCTCTCTATTACATTCTCTCTCTCACTCACACATTCTCTTTCTCTCTCTCTCACATTCTCTCTCTGTCTATTATATTCTCTCTCTCACACACATTCTCTCTCTCTATTAAATTCTCTCTCTCTCACATTCTCTCTCTATTACATTCTCTCTCTCTCACATTCTCTATTACATTTTCTCTCTCACATTCTCTCTCTATTACATTCTCTCTCTCTCACACACACACATTCTCTTTCTCTCTCACACACATTCTCTCTCTCTCACATTCTCTCTCTCTATTAAATTCTCTCTCTCTCACATTCCCTATTACATTCTCTCTCTCACACATTCTCTCTCTATTACATTCTCTCTCTCTCTCTCACACACACATTCTCTTTCTCTCTCTCATTCTCTCTCTCTCTATTACATTCTCTCTCTCTCACACATTCTCTCTCTCGCTCTCACATTCTCTCTCTGTTACATTCTCTCTCACACACATTCTCTCTCTCAGTCTCATTCTATCTCTCTCTCTCATTCTCTCTCTATATTACATTCTCTCTCACACACATTCTCTCCCTCTCTCACATTCTCTCTCTCTATTACATTCTCTCTCTCACTCATTCTCTCTCACACACATTCTCTCTCTCTCTCACACACACTCTCTCTCTCTCACATTCTCTCTCTCTATTACGTTCTCTCTGTCTCACATTCTCTCTCTCTATTACATTCTCTCTCTCACATTCTCTCTCTCTATTACATTCTCTCTCTCTATTACATTCTCTCTCTATTACATTCTCTCTCTCTCTTACATTCTCTCTCTCACATTCTCTCTCTCTATTACATTTTCTCTCTCTATTACATTCTCTCTCTCACATTCTCTCTCTCTATTACATTCTCTCACTCAATTACATTCTCTCTCTCTATTATTCTTTCTCTCTCACATTCTCTCTCTCTATTACATTCTCTCTCTCATATTCTCTATCTCTAACATTCTCTCTATTACATTCTCACTCTCTCTCTCATGTTCTCTCTCTATTACATTCTCTCTCTCACACATTTTCTCTCTCTTTCTCACATTCTCTCTCTATTACATTCTCTCTCACACACACACATTCTCTCTCTCTATTACATTCTCTCTCTCACACATTCTCTCTCTCTATTACATTCTCTCTCTCACATTCTCTTTCTCTATTACATTCTCTCTCTCATAGATTCTCTCTCTCTATTACATTCGCTCTCTCTATTACATTCTCTCTCTCTCACATTCTCTCTTCCTCTCTATTACATTCTCTCTCTCCCACATTCTCTCTCACACACATTCTCTCTCTCTCTCACATTCTCTCTCTCTCACATTCTCTCTCTCACACATTCTCTCTCTCACACATTCTCTCTCTCTATTACATTCTCTCTCTCACTCACACACATTCTCTTTCTCTCTCTCTCACATTCTCTCTTCCTCTCTCTCACATTCTCTCTTACATTCTCTCTCTCTCACATTCTCTCTCTATTACATTCTCTCTCTCACTCACATACATTCTCTTTCTCTCTCTCTCACATTCTCTCTCTCTCTATTAAATTCTCTCTCTAACACATTCTCTCTCTATTACATTCGCTCTTTCTATTACATTCTCTCTCACACATTCTCTCTCTATTATTCTTTCTCTCTCACATTCTCTCTCTCTATTACATTCTCTCTCTCACATTCTCTATCTCTCACATTCTCTCTCTCTCACATTCTCTCTCTATTACATTCTCTCTCACATACTCTCTCTCTATTACATTCTCTCTCTCTATGAAATTCTCTCTCTATTACATTCTCTCTCTCTCTTACATTCTCTCTCTCACATTCTCTCTCTCTATTACATTTTCTCTCTCTATTACATTCTCTCTCTCACATTCTCTCTCTCTATTACATTCTCTCACTCAATTACATTCTCTCTCTCTATTATTCTTTCTCTCTCTCATTCTCTCTCTCTATTACATTCTCTCTCTCACATTCTCTATCTCTAATATTCTCTCTATTACATTCTCACTCTCTCTCTCATGTTCTCTCTCTATTACATTCTCTCTCTCACACATTCTCTCTCTCTATTACATTCTCTCTCTCACACATTCTCTCCCTCTATTACATTCTCTCTCTCACATTCTCTTTCTATATTACATTCTCTCTCTCATAGATTCTCTCTCTCTATTACATTCGCTCTCTCTATTACATTCTCTCTCTCTCACATTCTCTCTTCCTCTCTTTTACATTCTCTCTCTCTCACATTCTCTCTCACACACATTCTCTCTCTCTCTCACATTCTCTCTCTCACACATTCTCTCTCTCTCACATTCTCTCTCTCACACATTCTCTCTCTCACACATTCTCTCTCTCTATTACATTCTCTCTCTCACTCACACACATTCTCTTTCTCTCTCTCTCACATTCTCTCTTCCTCTCTCTCACATTCTCTCTTACATTCTCTCTCTCTCACATTCTCTCTCTATTACATTCTCTCTCTCACTCACATACATTCTCTTTCTCTCTCTCTCACATTCTCTCTCTCTCTATTAAATTCTCTCTCTCACACATTCTCTCTCTATTACATTCGCTCTCTCTATTACATTCTCTCTCACACATTCTCTCTCTATTATTCTTTCTCTCTCACATTCTCTCTCTCTATTACATTCTCTATCTCTCACTTTCTCTCTCTCTCACATTCTCTCTTCCTCTCTATTACATTCTCTCTCTCTCACATTCTCTCTCTATTACATTCTCTCTCACATACTCTCTCTCTATTACATTCTCTCTCTCTATTACATTCTCTCAATCTATTACATTCTCTCTCTCTCACATTCTCTCTCTCACACATTCTCTCTCTGTATTACATTCTCTCTCTCTCACATTCTCACTCTCTGTTACATTCTCTCACTCTCACAGTCTCTTTCTCTATTACATTCTCTCTCACATTATCTCTCTCTATTACATTCTCTCTCACATTCTCTCTCTATTACATTCTCTCTCTCACACATTCTCTCTCTCTATTACATTCTCTCTCTCTATTACATTCTCTCTCTTTCTCACATTCTCTCTCTCACATTCTCTCTCTATTACATTGTCTCTCACACATTCTCTCTCTCTATTACATTCTCTCTCACATACTCTCTCTCTATTACATTCTCTCTCTCACATTCTCTCAATCTCGCACATTCTCTCTCTCACTCATTCTCTCTCTCTCAAATTCTCTGTCTCTATTACATTCTATCTCAAATATTCTCTCTCTCACACATTCTCTCTCTCTAATTCTTTCTCTCTATTACATTCTCTCGCTCACATTCTCTCTCTCTATTACATTCTCTCTCTCTCACATTATCTGTATTACATTCTCTCTCTCACACATTCTCTCTCTCTGTTACATTCTCTCTCTCTATTACATTCTCTCACTCACACATTCTCTCTCTCTATTACATTCTCTCTCTCTATTACATTCTCTCTCACATACTCTCTCTCTATTACATTCTCTCTCTCTATTACATTCTCTCAATCTATTACATTCTCTCTCTCTCACATTCTCTCTCTCACACATTCTCTCTCTGTATTACATTCTCTCTCTCTATTACATTCTCTCACTCACAGTCTCTTTCTCTATTACATTCTCTCTCACATTATCTCTCTCTATTACATTCTCTCTCACATTCTCTCTCTATTACATTCTCTCTCTCTCACATTCTCTCTCTCTATTACATTCTCTCTCTCTCTCACATTCTCTCTCTCACATTCTCTCTCTATTACATTGTCTCTCTCTCTCACATTCTCTCTCTCTTTTACATTCTCTCTCTCTATTACATTCTCTCTTTCTCACATTCTCTCTCTCTCTTACATTGTCTCTCTTACACACACATTCTCTCTCTCTATTACATTCTCTCTCTCACATTCTCTCTCTCTATTACATTTTCTCTCTCACAGATTCTCTCTCGCTCTTACATTCTCTCACATTCTCTCTCTATTATTCTTTCTCTCTCACATTCTCTCTCTCACATTCTCTATCTCTCATATTCTCTCTATTACATTCTCTCTCTCTCTCACATTCTCTCTCTATTACATTCTCTCTCTCTCTATTACATTCTCTCTCTCACACACACATTCTCTCTCTCTCTCACACACGTTCTCTTTCTCTCTCGCACACTCTCTCTCGCACACTCTCTCTCTCTCGCACATTCTCTCTCTCTATTACATTCTCTCTCTCTATTACATTCTCTCTCTCACATTCTCTCTCTCTATTACATTCTCTCTCTCTCTCAAATTCTCTCTCTCTATTACATTCTATCTCAAATATTCTCTCTCTCTCACATTCTCTCTCTCTATTACGTTCTCTCTCTCTCTAATTCTTTCTCTCTATTACATTCTCTCCCTCACATTCTATCTCTCTTATTACATTCTCTCTCTCACACATTCTCTCTCTTTTACATTCTCTGTCTTTCACATTCTCTCTCTCTATTACATTCTCTCTCTCTATTACATTCTCTCACTCACACATTCTCTCTCTCTATTACATTCTCTCAATCTATTACATTCTCTCTCACACACATTCTCTCACTCTCACAGTCTCTTTCTCTATTACATTCTCTCTCACATTATCTCACTCTATTACATTCTCTCTCACATTCTCTCTATTACATTCTCTCTCTCTCACATACTCTCTCTCTATTACATTCTCTCTCTCTATTACATTCTCTCTCTTTCTCACATTCTCTCTCTCACACTCTCTCTCTATTACATTCTCTCTCTCACACATTCTCTCTCTCTATTACATTCTCTCTCTTTATTACATTCTCTGTCTCACACATTCTCTCTCTCTATTACATTCTCTCTCTCACAGATTCTCTCTCTCTATTACATTCTCTCTCTCTCACATTCTCTCTCTATTACATTCTCTCTCTCACTCACACATTCTCTTTCTCTCTCTCTCACATTCTCTCTCTCTCTATTACATTCTCTCTCTCTCACACATTCTCTCTCTCTATTAAATTCTCTCTCTCTCACATTCTCTCTCTATTACATTCTCTCTCTCTCACATTCTCTATTACATTTTCAATCTCACATTCTCTCTCTATTACATTCTCTCTCTCTCTCACACACACATTCTCTTTCTCTCTCACACACATTCTCTCTCTCTCACATTCTCTCTCTCTATTAAATTCTCTCTCTCACACATTCTCTCTCTAATACATTCTCTCTCTCATATTCCCTATTACATTCTCTCTCTCACACATTCTCTCTCTATTACATTCTCTCTCTCTCTCTCACACACACATTCTCTTTCTCTCTCTCATTCTCTCTCTCTCTATTACATTCTCTCTGTCTCACACATTCTCTCTCTATTACATTCTCTCTCACACACATTCTCTCTCTCAGTCTCATTCTATCTCTCTCTCTCATTCTCTATCTATATTACATTCTCTCTCACACACATTCTCTCCCTCTCTCACATTCTCTCTCTCTATTACATTCTCTCTCTCACACATTCTCTCTCTCTCTCACACACACTCTCTCTCTCACATTCTCTCTCTCTATTACGTTCTCTCTCTCTCACATTCTCTCTCTCTATGACATTCTCTCTCTCTCTATTACATTCTCTCTCTCTCTATTACATTCTCTCTCTCACATTCTCTCTCTCTATTACATTCTCTCTCTCTATTACATTCTCTCTCTATTACATTCTCTCTCTCTCTTACATTCTCTCTCTCACATTCTCTCTCTCTATTACATTTTCTCTCTCTATTACATTCTCTCTCTCACATTCTCTCTCTCTATTACATTCTCTCACTCAATTACATTCTCTCTCTCTATTATTCTTTCTCTCTCACATTCTCTCTCTCTATTACATTCTCTCTCTCACATTCTCTATCTCTAACATTCTCTCTATTACATTCTCACTCTCTCTCTCACGTTCTCTCTCTATTACATTCTCTCTCTTTCTCACATTCTCTCTCTATTACATTCTCTCTCACACACACACATTCTCTCTCTCTATTACATTCTCTCTCTCACACATTCTCTCTCTCTATTACATTCTCTCTCTCACATTCTCTTTCTCTATTACATTCTCTCTCTCATAGATTCTCTCTCTCTATTACATTCGCTCTCTCTATTACATTCTCTCTCTCTCACATTCTCTCTTCCTCTCTATTACATTCTCTCTCTCTCACATTCTCTCTCTCACATTCTCTCTCTCACACATTCTCTCTCTCTCACATTCTCTCTCTCACACATTCTCTCTCTCTATTACATTCTGTCTCTCACTCACACACATTCTCTTTCTCTCTCTCTCACATTCTCTCTTCCTCTCTCTCACATTCTCTCTTACATTCTCTCTCTCTCACATTCTCTCTCTATTACATTCTCTCTCTCACTCACATACATTCTCTTTCTCTCTCTCTCACATTCTCTCTCTCTCTATTAAATTCTCTCTCTCACACATTCTCTCTCTATTACATTCGCTCTCTCTATTACATTCTCTCTCTATTCTTCTTTCTCTCTCACATTCTCTCTCTCTATTACATTCTCTCTCTCACATTCTCTATCTCTCACAATCTCTCTCTCTCACATTCTCTCTTCCTCTCTATTACATTCTCTCTCTCTCACATTCTCTCTCACATACTCTCTCTCTATTACATTCTCTCTCTCTATTACATTCTCTCAATCTATTACATTCTCTCTCTCGCACATTCTCTCTCTCACACATTCTCTCTCTCTCACATTCTCTGTCTCTATTACATTCTCTCACTCTCACAGTCTCTTTCTCTATTACATTCTCTCTCACATCATCTCTCTCTGTTACATTCTCTCTCTATTACATTCTCTCTCACACACATTCTCTCTCTATTACATTCTCTCTCTCTATTACATTCTCTCTCTCACACATTCTCTCTCTCTGTTACATTCTCTCTCACACATTCTCTCTCTCTATTACATTCTATCTCAAATATTCTCTCTCTCACACATTCTCTCTCTCTCTAATTCTTTCTCTCTATTACATTCTCTCTCTCACATTCTCTCTCTCTATTACATTCTCTCTCTCTCACATTATCTGTATTACATTCTCTCTCTCACACATTCTCTCTCTCTGTTTCATTCTCTCTCTCACATTCTCTCTCTCTATTACATTCTTTCTCTCACATTCTCTCTCTCTCACATTCTCTCTCTATTACATTCTCTCTCTCTCACACACATTCTCTCTCTCTCTCTCACGCACACATTCTCTTTCTCTCTCGCACATTTTCTCTCTCTCTCGCACATTCTCTCTCTCATATTCTCTCTCTCTATTACATTCTCTCTCTCACACATTCTTTCTATTACATTCTCTCCCTCACATTCTCTCTCTCTTATTACATTCACTCTCTCACACATTCTCTCTCTATTACATTCTCTGTCTCTCACATTCTCTCTCGCTATTACATTCTCTCTCTCTGTCACATTCTCTCTCACACATTCTCTCTCACACATTCTCTCTCTCTATTACATTCTCTCTCTCACACATTCTCTCTCTCTGTTACATTCTCTCTCTCTATTACATTCTCTCTCTCACATTCTCTCTCTCTATTACATTCTCTCACTCACACATTCTCTCTCTCTATTACATTCTCTCTCTCTATTACATTCTCTCTCACATACTCTCTCTCTATTACATTCTCTCTCTCTATTACATTCTCTCAATCTATTACATTCTCTCTCTCTCACATTCTCTCTCTCTATTACATTCTCTCACTCTCACAGTCTCTTTCTCTATTACATTCTCTCTCACATTATCTCTCTCTATTACATTCTCTCTCACATTCTCTCTCTATTACATTCTCTCTCTCTCACATTCTCTCTCTCTATTACATTCTCTCTCTCTCTCACATTCTCTCTCTCACATTCTCTCTCTATTACATTGTCTCTCTCTCTCACATTCTCTCTCTCTTTTACATTCTCTCTCTCTATTACATTCTCTCTTTCTCACAATCTCTCTCTCTATTACATTGTCTCTCTTACACACACATTCTCTCTCTCTATTACATTCTCTCTCACATTCTCTCTCTCTATTACATTGTCTCACTCACATATTCTCTCTCTCTTACATTCTCTCACATTCTCTCTCTATTATTCTTTCTCTCTCACATTCTCTCTCACATTCTCTATCTCTCATATTCTCTCTATTACATTCTCTCTCTCTCTCACATTCTCTCTCTATTACATTCTCTCTCTCTCTGTTACATTCTCTCTCTCTCACACACATTCTCTTTCTCTCTCGCACACTCTCTCTCGCACACTCTCTCTCTCTCTCGCACATTCTCTCTCTCTCACACATTCTCTCTCTCTCGCACATTCTCTCTCTCTCAAATTCTCTCTCTCTATTACATTCTATCTCAAATATTCTCTCTCTCTCACATTCTCTCTCTCTATTACATTCTCTCTCTCTCTAATTCTTTCTCTCTATTACATTCTCTCTCTCACACATTCTCTCTCTTTTACATTCTCAGTCTTTCACATTCTCTCTCTCATTCTCTCTCTCTATTACATTCTCTCTCTCACATTCTCTCTCTCTATTACATTCTCTCTCTCTCACATTATCTCTATTACATTCTCTCTCTCACATATTCTCTCTCTCTGTTACATTCTCTCTCACACATTCTCTCTCTCTATTACATTCTCTCACTCACACACTCTCTCTCTCTATTACATTCTCTCTCTCTATTACATTCTCTCTCACATACTCTCTCTCTATTACATTCTCTCTCTCTCACATTCTCTTAATCTATTACATTCTCTCTCACACACATTCTCTCTCTGTATTACATTCTCTCTCTCTCACATTCTCTCACTCTCACAGTCTCTTTCTCTATTACATTCTCTCTCACATTATCTCTCTCTATTACTTTCTCTCTCACATTCTCTCTCTCTCACATACTCTCTCTCTATTACATTCTCTCTCTCTATTACATTCTCTCTCTTTCTCACATTCTCTCTCTCACATTCTCTCTCTATTACATTCTCTCTCTTTATTACATTCTCTGTCTCACACATTCTCTCTCTCTATTACATTCTCTCTCTCACAGAATCTCTCTCTCTATTACATTCTCTCTCACACACATTCTCTCTCTATTACATTCTCTCTCTCACTCACACATTCTCTTTCTCTCTCTCTCACATTCTGTCTCTCTCTATTACATTCTCTCTCTCTCACACATTCTCTCTCTCTATTAAATTCTCTCTCTCTCACATTCTCTCTCTATTACATTCTCTCTCTCTCACATTCTCTATTACATTTTCTCTCTCACATTCTCTCTCTCTATTACATTCTCTCACTCAATTACGTTCTCTCTCTATTATTCTTTCTCTCTCACATTCTCTCTCTCACATTCTCTATCTCTAACATTCTCTCTATTACATTCTCACTCTCTCTCTCACGTTCTCTCTCTATTACATTCTCTCTCTCACACATTTTCTCCCTCTTTCTCACATTCTCTCTCTATTACATTCTCTCTCTCACACACACATTCTCTCTCTCTATTACATTCTCTCCCTCACACTTTCTCTCTCTCTATTACATTCTCTCTATCACATTCTCTTTCTCTATTACATTCTCTCTCTCATAGATTCTCTCTCTCTATTACATTCTCTCTCTTTCTCACATTCTCTCTCTCACATTCTCTCTCTATTACATTCTCTCTCTCACACATTCTCTCTCTCTATTACATTCTCTCTCTTTATTACATTCTCTGTCTCACACATTCTCTCTCTCTATTACATTCTCTCTCTCACAGATTCTCTCTCTCTATTACATTCTCTCTCACATTCTCTCTCTATTACATTCTCTCTCTCACTCACACATTCTCTTTCTCTCTCTCTCACATTCTCTCTCTCTCTATTACATTCTCTCTCTCTCACACATTCTCTCTCTCTATTAAATTCTCTCTCTCTCACATTCTCTCTCTATTACATTCTCTCTCTCTCACATTCTCTATTACATTTTCTCTCTCACATTCTCTCTCTATTACATTCTCTCTCTCTCTCACACACACATTCTCTTTCACTCTCACACACATTCTCTCTCTCTCACATTCTCTCTCTCTATTAAATTCTCTCTCTCTCACATTCTCTCTCTAATACATTCTCTCTCTCATATTCCCTATTACATTCTCTCTCTCACACATTCTCTCTCTATTACATTCTCTCTCTCTCTCTCACACACACATTCTCTTTCTCTCTCTCATTCTCTCTCTCTCTATTACATTCTCTCTGTCTCACACATTCTCTCTCTATTACATTCTCTCTCACACACATTCTCTCTCTCAGTCTCATTCTATCTCTCTCTCTCATTCTCTCTCTATATTACATTCTCTCTCACACACACTCTCTCTATTACATTCTCTCTCTCACACATTCTCTCTCACACACATTCTCTCTCTCTCTCACACACACTCTCTCTCTCTCACATTCTCTCTCTCTATTACGTTCTCTCTCTCTCACATTCTCTCTCTCTATTACATTCTCTCTCTCTATTACATTCTCTCTCTCTCTATTACATTCTCTCTCTCACATTCTCTCTCTCTATTACATTCTCTCTCTCTATTACATTCTCTCTCTATTACATTCTCTCTCTCTCTTACATTCTCTCTCTCTATTACATTTTCTCTCTCTATTACATTCTCTCTCTCACATTCTCTCTCTCTATTACATTCTCTCACTCAATTACATTCTCTCTCTCTATTATTATTTCTCTCTCACATTCTCTCTCTCTATTACATTCTCTCTCTCACATTCTCTATCTCTAACATTCTCTCTTTTACATTCTCACTCTCTCTCTCACGTTCTCTCTCTATTACATTCTTTCTCTCACACATTCTCTCTCTCTATTACATTCTCTCTCTATTACATTCTCTCTCACACACACACATTCTCTCTCTCTATTACATTCTCTCTCTCACACATTCTCTCTCTCTATTACATTCTCTCTCTCACATTCTCTTTCTCTATTACATTATCTCTCTCATAGATTCTCTCTCTCTATTACATTCGCTCTCTCTATTACATTCTCTCTCTCTCACATTCTCTCTTCCTCTCTATTACATTCTCTCTCTCTCACATTCTCTCTCTCACACATTCTCTCTCTCTCTCACATTCTCTCTCTCACACATTCTCTCTCTCTCACATTCTCTCTCTCACACATTCTCTCTCTCACACATTCTCTCTCTCTATTACATTCTCTCTCTCACTCACACACATTCTCTTTCTCTCTCTCTCACATTCTCTCTTCCTCTCTCTCACATTCTCTCTTACATTCTCTCTCTCTCACATTCTCTCTCTATTACATTCTCTCTCTCACTCACATACATTCTCTTGCTCTCTCTCTCACATTCTCTCTCTCTCTATTAAATTCTCTCTCTCACACATTCTCTCGCTATTACATTCGCTCTCTCTATTACATTCTCTCTCACACATTCTCTCTCTATTATTCTTTCACTCTCACATTCTCTCTCTCACATTCTCTCTCTATTACATTCTCTCTCCCTCACATTCTCTCTTACATTCTCTCTCTCTCACATTCTCTCTATTACATTCTCTCTCTGACTCACACACATTCTCTTTCTCTCTCTCTCACATTCTCTCTCTCTCTATTACATTCTCTCTCTCTCACACATTCTCTCTCTCACACATTCTCTCTCTCTATTACATTCTCACTCTCACAGTCTCTTTCTCTGTTACATTCTCTCTCACATTATCTCTCTCTATTACATTCTCTCTCACATTCTCTCTATTACATTCTCTCTCTCACACATTTTCTCTCTCTTTCTCACATTCTCTCTCTATTACATGCTCTCTCACTATTACATTCTCTCTATCTCACATTCTCTATTACATTCTCCCTCTCTCACATTCTCTCTCTATTACATTCTCCCTCTCTCTCACACACACATTCTCTTTCTCTCTCTTTCACATTCTCTCTCTCTATTACATTCTCTCTCACACACACACATTCTCTCTCTCTATTACATTCTCTCTCCCTCACATTCTCTCTCTCACACATTCTCTCTCTCTCACATTCTCTCTCTCTCACATTCTCTCTCTCTATTACATTCTCTCTCCCTCACATTCTCTCTCTCACACATTCTCTATTACATTCTCTCTCTCTCACATTCTCTCTCTCTATTACATTCTCGCTCTCACAATCTCTATCTCTCACATTCTCTCTCTCTCACATTCTCTCTTCCTCTCTATTACATTCTCTCTCTCTCACATTCTCTCTCCCTCACATTCTCTCTTACATTCTCTCTCTCTCACATTCTCTCTATTACATTCTCCCTCTCTCTCACACACACATTCTCTTTCTCTCTCTTTCACATTCTCTCTCTCTATTACATTCTCTCTCACACACACACATTCTCTCTCTCTATTACATTCTCTCTCCCTCACATTCTCTCTCTCACACATTCTCTCTCTCTCACATTCTCTCTCTCTCACATTCTCTCTCTCTATTACATTCTCTCTCCCTCACATTCTCTCTCTCACACATTCTCTATTACATTCTCTCTCTCTCACATTCTCTCTCTCTATTACATTCTCGCTCTCACAATCTCTATCTCTCACATTCTCTCTCTCTCACATTCTCTCTTCCTCTCTATTACATTCTCTCTCTCTCACATTCTCTCTCTCTCACATTCTCTCTCTATTACATTCTCTCTCTCACTCACACACATTCTCTTTCTCTCTCTCACATTCTCTCTCTCTCTATTACATTCTCTCTCTCACATTCTCTCTCTCTATTACATTCTCTCTCTATTACATTCTCTCTCTCTCTCACACACACATTCTCTTTCTCTCTCTCTCATTCTCTCTCTCTATTACATTCTCTCCATCTCATATTCTCTCTCTCTCTCACATTCTCTCTCTCTATTACATTCTCTCTCTCTCACATTCTCTCTCTCACACATTCTCTCTCTCTCTCACATTCTCTCTCTTACACATTCTCTCCCTCTATTACATTCTCTCTCTATTACATTCTCTCTCCCTCACATTCTCTCTATTACATTCTCTCTCTCACTCACACACATTCTCTTTCTCTCTCTCTCATTCTCTCTCTCTATTACATTCTCTCCATCTCATATTCTCTCTTTCTCTCACATTCTCTCTCTCTATTACATTCTCTCTCTCTCACATTCTCTCTCTCACCAATTCTCTCTCTCTCACATTCTCTCTCTCACACATTCTCTCTCTCTCACATTCTCTCTCTCACACATTCTCTCTCTCTATTACATTCTCTCTCTCACTTTCACACATTCTCTTTCTCTCTCTCTCACATTCTCTCTTCCTCTCTCTCACATTCTCTCTCTCTCACATTCTCTCTTACATTCTGTCTCTCTCACATTCTCTCTCTCAATCACACACATTCTCTTTCTCTCTCTCTCACATTCTCTCTCTCTCTATTAAATTCTCTCTCTATTACATTCTCTCTCACTATTACATTCTCTCTATCTCACATTCTCTATTACATTCTCTCTCTCTCACATTCTCTCTCTATTACATTCTCCCTCTCTCTCACACACACACTCTCTTTCTCTGTCTCTCACATTCTCTCTCTCTCATATTCTCTCTCTCTCTCACATTCTCTCTCTCTATTACATTCTCTCTCTCTATTACATTCTCTCTCTCTCACATTCTCTCTCTCACACATTCTCTCTCTCACACATTCTCTCTCTCTCTCTCACATTCTCTCTCTCACACATTCTCTCTCTCACACATTCTCTCTCTCTCTCTCACATTCTCTCTCTCTCTCACGTTCTCTCTCACACATTCTCTCTCTCTATTACATTCTCTCTCTCACACATTCTCTCTCTCTGTTACATTCTCTCTCTCTATTACATTCTCTCTCTCACATTCTCTCTCTCTATTACATTCTATCACTCACACATTCTCTCTCTCTATTACATTCTCTCTCTCTATTACATTCTCTCTCACATACTCTCTCTCTATTACATTCTCTCTCTCTATTACATTCTCTCAATCTATTACATTCTCTCTCTCACACGTTCTCTCTCTGTATTACATTCTCTCTGTCACATTCTCTCTCTCTATTACATTCTCTCACTCTCACAGTCTCTTTCTCTATTACATTCTCTCTCACATTATCTCTCTCTATTACATTCTCTCTCACATTCTCTCTCTATTACATTCTCTCTCTCTCACATTATCTCTCTCTATTACATTCTCTCTCACATTCTCTCTCTATTACATTCTCTCTCTCATACATTCTCTCTCTCTATTACATTCTCTCTCTCTCACATTCTCTCTCTCACATTCTCTCTCTCTTTTACATTCTCTCTCTCTATTACATTCTCTCTTTCTCACATTCTCTCTCTCTATTACATTGTCTCTCTTACACACACATTCTCTCTCTCTATTACATTCTCTCTCTCTATTACATTCTCTCTCTCACATTCTCTCTCTCTATTACATTCTCTCTCTCTCACATTATCTCTATTACATTCTCTCTCTCACACATTCTCTCTCTCTGTTACATTCTCTCTCACACATTCTCTCTCTCTATTACATTCTCTCACTCACACACTCTCTCTCTCTATTACATTCTCTCTCTCTATTACATTCTCTCTCACATACTCTCTCTCTCTATTACATTCTCTCTCTCTCACATTCTCTTAATCTATTACATTCTCTCTCACACACATTCTCTCTCTGTATTACATTCTCTCTCTCTCACATTCTCTCACTCTCACAGTCTCTTTCTCTATTACATTCTCTCTCACATTATCTCTCTCTATTACTTTCTCTCTCACATTCTCTCTATTACATTCTCTCTCTCTCACATACTCTCTCTCTATTACATTCTCTCTCTCGATTACATTCTCTCTCTTTCTCACATTCTCTCTCTCACATTCTCTCTCTATTACATTCTCTCTCTTTATTACATTCTCTGTCTCACACATTCTCTCTCTCTATTACATTCTCTCTCTCACAGAATCTCTCTCTCTATTACATTCTCTCTCTCACACATTCTCTCTCTATTACATTCTCTCTCTCACTCACACATTCTCTTTCTCTCTCTCTCACATTCTGTCTCTCTCTATTACATTCTCTCTCTCTCACACATTCTCTCTCTCTATTAAATTCTCTCTTTCTCACATTCTCTCTCTATTACATTCTCTCTCTCTCACATTCTCTATTACATTTTCTCTCTCACATTCTCTCTCTCTATTACATTCTCTCACTCAATTACGTTCTCTCTCTATTATTCTTTCTCTCTCACATTCTCTATCTCTAACATTCTCTCTATTACATTCTCACTCTCTCTCTCACGTTCTCTCTCTATTACATTCTCTCTCTCACACATTTTCTCCCTCTTTCTCACATTCTCTCTCTATTACATTCTCTCTCTCACACACACATTCTCTCTCTCTATTACATTCTCTCCCTCACACTTTCTCTCTCTCTATTACATTCTCTCTATCACATTCTCTTTCTCTATTACATTCTCTCTCTCATAGATTCTCTCTCTCTATTACATTCTCTCTCTTTCTCACATTCTCTCTCTCACATTCTCTCTCTATTACATTCTCTCTCTCACACATTCTCTCTCTCTATTACATTCTCTCTCTTTATTACATTCTCTGTCTCACACATTCTCTCTCTCTATTACATTCTCTCTCTCTATTACATTCTCTCTCTCTCACATTCTCTCTCTATTACATTCTCTCTCTCACTCACACATTCTCTTTCTTTCTCTCTCACATTCTCTCTCTCTCTATTACATTCTCTCTCTCTCACACATTCTCTCTCTCTATTAAATTCTCTCTCTCTCACATTCTCTCTCTATTACATTCTCTCTCTCTCACATTCTCTATTACATTTTCTCTCTCACATTCTCTCTCTATTACATTCTCTCTCTCTCACACACACACATTCTCTTTCACTCTCACACACATTCTCTCTCTCTCACATTCTCTCTCTCTATTAAATTCTCTCTCTCTCACATTCTCTCTCTAATACATTCTCTGTCTCATATTCCCTATTACATTCTCTCTCTCACACATTCTCTCTCTATCTCTCACACACACATTCTCTTTCTCTCTCTCATTCTCTCTCTCTCTATTACATTCTCTCTGTCTCACACATTCTCTCTTTATTACATTCTCTCTCACACACATTCTCTCTCTCAGTCTCATTCTATCTCTCTCTCTCATTCTCTCTCTATATTACATTCTCTCTCACACACATTCTCTCCCTCTCTCACATTCTCTCTCTCTATTACATTCTCTCTCTCACACACATTCTCTCTCTCTCTCACACACACTCTCTCTCTCTCACATTCTCTCTCTCTATTACGTTCTCTCTCTCTCACACATTCTCTCTCTCTCTATTACATTCTCTCTCTCTCTATTACATACTCTCTCTCACATTCTCTCTCTCTATTACATTCTCTCTCTCTATTACATTCTCTCTCTATTACATTCTCTCTCTCTCTTACATTCTCTCTCTCACATTCTCTCTCTCTATTACATTTTCTCTCTCTATTACATTCTCTCTCTCACATTCTCTCTCTCTATTACATTCTCTCACTCAATTACATTCTCTCTCTCTATTATTCTTTCTCTCTCACATTCTCTCTCTCTATTACATTCTCTCTCTCACATTCTCTATCTCTAACATTCTCTCTTTTACATTCTCACTCTCTCTCTCACGTTCTCTCTCTATTACATTCTCTCTCTCACACATTTTCTCTCTCTTTCTCACATTCTCTCTCTATTACATTCTCTCTCTCACACACACATTCTCTCTCTCTATTACATTCTCTCTCTCACACATTCTCTCTCTCTATTACATTCTCTCTCTCACATTCTCTTTCTCTATTACATTCTCTCTCTCATAGATTCTCTCTCTCTATTACATTCGCTCTCTCTATTACATTCTCTCTCTCTCACATTCTCTCTTCCTCTCTATTACATTCTCTCT
This sequence comes from Chiloscyllium punctatum, assembly GCF_047496795.1. Taxonomy (NCBI): domain Eukaryota; kingdom Metazoa; phylum Chordata; class Chondrichthyes; order Orectolobiformes; family Hemiscylliidae; genus Chiloscyllium; species Chiloscyllium punctatum. The sequence continues at coordinate 3,601,012 of NC_092742.1, read as the reverse complement.
CTCTCACATTCTCTCTCTCACACATTCTCTCTCTCTCTCACATTCTCTCTCTCACACATTCTCTCTCTCACACATTCTCTCTCTCACACATTCTCTCTCTCACACATTCTCTCTCTCTATTACATTCTCTCTCTCACTCACACACATTCTCTTTCTCTCTCTCTCACATTCTCACTTCCTCTCTCTCACATTCTCTCTTACATTCTCTCTCTCTCACATTCTCTCTCTATTACATTCTCTCTCTCACTCACATACATTCTCTTTCTCTCTCTCTCACATTCTCTCTCTCTCTATTAAATTCTCTCTCTCACACATTCTCTCTCTATTACATTCGCTCTCACACATTCTCTCTCTATTATTCTTTCACTCTCACATTCTCTCTCTCACATTCTCTCTCTATTACATTCTCTCTCGCCTCAAATTCTCTCTTACATTCTCTCTCTCTCACATTCTCTCTATTACATTCTCTCTCTGACTCACACACATTCTCTTTCTCTCTCTCAAACATTCTCTCTCTCTCACACATTCTCTCTCTCACACATTCTCTCTCTCTATTACATTCTCACTCTCACAGTCTCTTTCTCTGTTACATTCTCTCTCACATTATCTCTCTCTATTACATGCTCTCTCACTATTACATTCTCTCTATCTCACATTCTCTATTACATTCTCTCTCTCTCACATTCTCTCTCTATTACATTCTCCCTCTCTCTCACACACACATTCTCTTTCTCTCTCTTTCACATTCTCTCTCTCTATTACATTCTCTCTCTCTCTCACATTCTCTCTCTCTATTACATTCTCGCTCCCTCACATTCTCTCTCACATTCTCTCTCTCTCACATTCTCTCTCTCTATTACATTCTCTCTCCCTCACATTCTCTCTCTCACACATTCTCTCTATCTCACATTCTCTATTACATTCTCTCTCTCTCACATTCTCTCTCTCTATTACATTCTCGCTCTCACAATCTCTATCTCTCACATTCTCTCTCTCTCACATTCTCTCTTCCTCTCTATTACATTCTCTCTCTCTCACATTCTCTCTCTCTCACATTCTCTCTCTATTACATTCTCTCTCTCACTCACACACATTCTCTTTCTCTCTCTCACATTCTCTCCCTCTCTATTACATTCTCTCTCTCACATTCTCTCTCTCTATTACATTCTCTCTCTATTACATTCTCTCTCTCACACACACACATTCTCTTTCTCTCTCTCTCATTCTCTCTCTCTATTACATTCTCTCCATCTCATATTCTCTCTCTCTCTCACATTCTCTCTCTATTACATTCTCTCTCTCTCACATTCTCTCTCTCACACATTCTCTCTCTCTCTCACATTCTCTCTCTCACACATTCTCTCTCTCTCTATTACATTCTCTCTCTCACACATTCTCTCCCTCTATTACATTCTCTCTCTCTCACATTCTCTCTCTATTACATTCTCTCTCCCTCACATTGTCTCTATTACATTCTCTCTCTCACTCACACACATTCTCTTTCTCTCTCTCTCATTCTCTCTCTCTATTACATTGTCTCCATCTCATATTCTCTCTTTCTCTCACATTCTCTCTCTCTATTACATTCTCTCTCTCTCACATTCTCTCTCTCTCACATTCTCTCTCTCACACATTCTCTCTCTCTATTACATTCTCTCTCTCACTTTC
>NC_092742.1:3576844-3596844 GCF_047496795.1 Chiloscyllium punctatum | reverse complement strand
CTCACATTCTCTCTCTCTATTACATTCTCTCACTCAATTACATTCTCTCTCTCTATTATTCTTTCTCTCTCACATTCTCTCTCTCTATTACATTCTCTCTCTCACATTCTCTATCTCTAACATTCTCTCTATTACATTCTCACTCTCTCTCTCACGTTCTCTCTCTATTACATTCTCTCTCTTTCTCACATTCTCTCTCTATTACATTCTCTCTCACACACACACATTCTCTCTCTCTATTACATTCTCTCTCTCACACATTCTCTCTCTCTATTACATTCTCTCTCTCACATTCTCTTTCTCTATTACATTCTCTCTCTCATAGATTCTCTCTCTCTATTACATTCGCTCTCTCTATTACATTCTCTCTCTCTCACATTCTCTCTTCCTCTCTATTACATTCTCTCTCTCTCACATTCTCTCTCTCACACATTCTCTCTCTCTCTCACATTCTCTCTCTCACACATTCTCTCTCTCTCACATTCTCTCTCTCACACATTCTCTCTCTCACACATTCTCTCTCTCTATTACATTCTCTCTCTCACTCACACACATTCTCTTTCTCTCTCTCTCACATTCTCTCTTCCTCTCTCTCACATTCTCTCTTACATTCTCTCTCTCTCACATTCTCTCTCTATTACATTCTCTCTCTCACTCACATACATTCTCTTTCTCTCTCTCTCACATTCTCTCTCTCTCTATTAAATTCTCTCTCTCACACATTCTCTCTCTATTACATTCGCTCTCTCTATTACATTTTCTCTCACACATTCTCTCTCTATTATTCTTTCTCTCTCACATTCTCTCTCTCTATTACATTCTCTCTCTCACATTCTCTATCTCTCACATTCTCTCTCTCTCACATTCTCTCTTCCTCTCTATTACATTCTCTCTCTCTCACATTCTCTCTCTATTACTTTCTCTCTCACATACTCTCTCTCTATTACATTCTCTCTATCTATTACATTCTCTCTCTCGCACATTCTCTCTCTCTCACATTCTCTGTCTCTATTACATTCTCTCACTCTCACAGTCTCTTTCTCTATTACATTCTCTCTCACATCATCTCTCTCTGTTACATTCTCTCTCTATTACATTCTCTCTCACACACATTCTCTCTCTCTATTACATTCTCTCTCTCTATTACATTCTCTCTCTTTCTCACATTCTCTCTCTCATATTCTCTCTCTATTACATTCTCTCTCTCTCACATTCTCTCAATCTATTACATTCTCTCTCTCTCGCACATTCTCTCTCTCACACATTCTCTCTCTCTCAAATTCTCTCTCTCTATTACATTCTATCTCAAATATTCTCTCTCTCACACATTCTCTCTCTCTCTAATTCTTTCTCTCTATTACATTCTCTCTCTCACATTCTCTCTCTCTATTACATTCTCTCTCTCTCACATTATCTGTATTACATTCTCTCTCTCACACATTCTCTCTCTCTGTTACATTCTCTCTCTCTATTACATTCTTTCTCTCACATTCTCTCTCTCTCACATTCTCTCTCTATTACATTCTCTCTCTCTCTCTCACACACACATTCTCTTTCTCTCTCTCACATTCTCTCTCTATTACATTGTCTCTCTCTCTCACATTCTCTCTCTCTTTTACATTCTCTCTTTCTCACATTCTCTCTCTCTATTACATTGTCTCTCTTACACACACATTCTCTCTCTCTATTACATTCTCTCTCACATTCTCTCTCTCTATTACATTTTCTCTCTCACAGATTCTCTCTCTCTCTTACATTCTCTCACATTCTCTCTCTATTATTCTTTCTCTCTCACATTCTCTCTCTCACATTCTCTATCTCTCATTCTCTCTATTACATTCTCTCTCTCTCTCTCACATTCTCTCTCTATTACATTCTCTCTCTCTCTATTACATTCTCTCTCTCTCACACACATTCTCTCTCTCTCTCACACACATTCTCTTTCTCTCTCGCACACTCTCTCTCGCACACTCTCTCTCTCGCACATTCTCTCTCTCTCACTCATTCTCTCTCTCTCGCACATTCTCTCTCTCTCAAATTCTCTCTCTCTATTACATTCTATCTCAAATATTCTCTCTCTCTCACATTCTCTCTCTCTATTACATTCTCTCTCTCTCTAATTCTTTCTCTCTATTACATTCTCTCCCTCACATTCTCTCTCTCTTATTACATTCTCTCTCTCACACATTCTCTCTCTTTTACATTCTCTGTCTTTCACATTCTCTCTCTCATTCTCTCTCTCTATTACATTCTCTCTCTCTATTACATTCTGTCTCTCACACATTCTCTCTCTCTGTTACATTCTCTCTCACACATTCTCTCTCTCTATTACATTCTATCTCAAATATTCTCTCTCTCTCACATTCTCTCTCTCTCTAATTCTTTCTCTCTATTACATTCTCTCTCTCACATTCTCTCTCTCTATTACATTCTCTCTCTCTCACATTATCTGTATTACATTCTCTCTCTCACACATTCTCTCTCTCTGTTACATTCTCTCTCTCACATTCTCTCTCTCTATTACATTCTTTCTCTCACATTCTCTCTCTCTCACACACATTCTCTCTCCCTCTCTCACACACACATTCTCTTTCTCTCTCGCACATTTTCTCTCTCTCTCGCACATTCTCTCTCTCGCACATTCTCTCTCTCATATTCTCTCTCTCTATTACATTCTCTCTCTCACACATTCTTTCTATTACATTCTCTCCCTCACATTCTCTCTCTCTTATTACATTCACTCTCTCACACATTCTCTCTCTATTACATTCTCTGTCTCTCACATTCTCTCTCTCTATTACATTCTCTCTCTCTGTCACATTCTCTCTCACACATTCTCTCTCTCTATTACATTCTCTCTCTCACACATTCTCTCTCTCTCTGTTACATTCTCTCTCTCTATTACATTCTCTCTCTCACATTCTCTCTCTCTATTACATTCTCTCACTCACACATTCTCTCTCTCTATTACATTCTCTCTCTCTATTACATTCTCTCTCACATACTCTCTCTCTATTACATTCTCTCTCTCTATTACATTCTCTCAATCTATTACATTCTCTCTCTCTCACATTCTCTCTCTCACACATTCTCTCTCTGTATTACATTCTGTCTCTCTCACATTCTCTCTCTCTATTACATTCTCTCACTCTCACAGTCTCTTTCTCTATTACATTCTCTCTCACATTATCTCTCTCTATTACATTCTCTCTCACATTCTCTCTCTGTTACATTCTCTCTCTCTCACACACATTCTCTCTCTCTCTCTCACACACACATTCTCTTTCTCTCTCGCACATTTTCTCTCTCTCTCGCACATTCTGTCTCTCGCACATTCTCTCTCTCATATTCTCTCTCTCTATTACATTCTCTCTCTCACACATTCTTTCTATTACATTCTCTCCCTCACATTCTCTCTCTCTTATTACATTCACTCTCTCACACATTCTCTCTCTATTACATTCTCTGTCTCTCACATTCTCTCTCTCTATTACATTCTCTCTCTCTGTCACATTCTCTCTCACACATTCTCTCTCTCTATTACATTCTCTCTCTCACACATTCTCTCTCTCTCTGTTACATTCTCTCTCTCTATTACATTCTCTCTCTCACATTCTCTCTCTCTATTACATTCTCTCACTCACACATTCTCTCTCTCTATTACATTCTCTCTCTCTATTACATTCTCTCTCACATACTCTCTCTCTATTACATTCTCTCTCTCTATTACATTCTCTCAATCTATTACATTCTCTCTCTCTCACATTCTCTCTCTCACACATTCTCTCTCTGTATTACATTCTCTCTCTCTCACATTCTCTCTCTCTATTACATTCTCTCAATCTATTACATTCTCTCTCACACACATTCTCTCTCTGTATTACATTCTCTCTCTCTCACATTCTCTCACTCTCACAGTCTCTTTCTCTATTACATTCTCTCTCACATTATCTCTCTCTATTACATTCTCTCTCACATTCTCTCTATTACATTCTCTCTCTCTCACATACTCTCTCTCTATCACATTCTCTCTCTCTATTACATTCTCTCTCTTTCTCACATTCTCTCTCTCACATTCTCTCTCTATTACATTCTCTCTCTCACACATTCTCTCTCTCTATTACATTCTCTCTCTTTATTTCATTCTCTGTCTTACACATTCTCTCTCTCACAGATTCTCTCTCTCTATTACATTCTCTCTCTCTCACATTCTCTCTCTATTACATTCTCTCTCTCACTCACACATTCTCTTTCTCTCTCTCTCACATTCTCTCTCTGTCTATTACATTCTCTCTCTCACACACATTCTCTCTCTCTATTAAATTCTCTCTCTCTCACATTCTCTCTCTATTACATTCTCTCTCTCTCACATTCTCTATTACATTTTCTCTCTCACATTCTCTCTCTATTACATTCTCTCTCTCTCTCACACACATTCTCTCTCTCTCACATTCTCTCTCTCTATTAAATTCTCTCTCTCTCACATTCTCTCTCTATTACATTCTCTCTCTCTCACATTCCCTATTACATTCTCTCTCTCACACATTCTCTCTCTCTCTCTCTCACACACACATTCTCTTTCTCTCTCTCATTCTCTCTCTCTCTATTACATTCTCTCTCTCTCACACATTCTCTCTCTCGCTCTCACATTCTCTCTCTATTACATTCTCTCTCACACACATTCTCTCTCTCAGTCTCATTCTATCTCTCTCTCTCATTGTCTCTCTACATTACATTCTCTCTCACACACATTCTCTCCCTCTCTCACATTCTCTCTCTCTATTACATTCTCTCTCTCACTCATTCTCTCTCACACACATTCTCTCTCTCTCTCACACACACTCTCTCTCTCTCACACGTTCTCTCTGTCTCACATTCTCTCTCTCTATTACATTCTCTCTCTCTCTCTCTATTACATTCTCTCTCTCTCTATTACATTCTCTCTCTCACATTCTCTCTCTCTATTACCTTCTCTCTCTCTATTACATTCTCTCTCTATTACATTCTCTCTCTCTCTTACTTTCTCTCTCTCACATTCTCTCTCTCTATTACATTTTCTCTCTCTATTACATTCTCTCTCTCACATTCTCTCTCTCTATTACATTCTCTCACTCAATTACATTCTCTCTCTCTATTATTCTTTCTCTCTCACATTCTCTCTCTCTATTACATTCTCTCTCTCACATTCTCTATCTCTAACATTCTCTCTATTACATTCTCACTCTCTCTCTCATGTTCTCTCTCTATTACATTCTCTCTCTCTCACACATTTTCTCTCTCTTTCTCACATTCTCTCTCTATTACATTCTCTCTCACACACACACATTCTCTCTCTCTATTACATTCTCTCTCTCACACATTCTCTCTCTCTATTACATTCTCTCTCTCACATTCTCTTTCTCTATTACATTCTCTCTCTCTATTACATTCGCTCTCTCTATTACATTCTCTCTCTCACATTCTCTTTCTCTATTACATTCTCTCTCTCATAGATTCTCTCTCTCTATTACATTCGCTCTCTCTATTACATTCTCTCTCGCTCACATTCTCTCTTCCTCTCTATTACATTCTCTCTCTCCCACATTCTCTCTCACACACATTCTCTCTCTCTCTCACATTCTCTCTCTCACACATTCTCTCTCTCACACATTCTCTCTCTCACACATTCTCTCTCTCTATTACATTCTCTCTCTCACTCACACACATTCTCTTTCTCTCTCTCTCACATTCTCTCTTCCTCTCTCTCACATTCTCTCTTACATTCTCTCTCTCTCACATTCTCTCTCTATTACATTCTCTCTCTCACTCACATACATTCTCTTTCTCTCTCTCTCACATTCTCTCTCTCTCTATTAAATTCTCTCTCTCACACATTCTCTCTCTATTACATTCGCTCTCTCTATTACATTCTCTCTCACACATTCTCTTTCTATTATTCTTTCTCTCTCACATTCTCTCTCTCTATTACATTCTCTCTCTCACATTCTCTATCTCTCACATTCTCTCTCTCTCAAATTCTCTCTCTATTACATTCTCTCTCACATACTCTCTCTCTATTACATTCTCTCTCTCTATGACATTCTCTCTCTATTACATTCTCTCTCTCACATTCTCTCTCTCTATTACATTTTCTCTCTCTATTACATTCTCTCTCTCACATTCTCATTCTCTATTACATTCTCTCACTCAATTACATTCTCTCTCTCTATTATTCTTTCTCTCTCTCATTCTCTCTCTCTATTACATTCTCTCTCTCACATTCTCTATCTCTAATATTCTCTCTATTACATTCTCACTCTCTCTCTCATGTTCTCTCTCTATTACATTCTCTCTCTCACACATTTTCTCTCTCTTTCTCACATTCTCTCTCTATTACATTCTCTCTCACACACACACATTCTCTCTCTCTATTACATTCTCTCTCTCACACATTCTCTCTCTCTATTACATTCTCTCTCTCACATTCTCTTTCTCTATTACATTCTCTCTCTCATAGATTCTCTCTCTCTATTACATTCGCTCTCTCTATTACATTCTCTCTCTCTCACATTCTCTCTTCCTCTCTATTACATTCTCTCTCTCTCACATTCTCTCTCACACACATTCTCTCTCTCTCTCACATTCTCTCTCTCACACATTCTCTCTCTCTCACATTCTCTCTCTCACACATTCTCTCTCTCACACATTCTCTCTCTCTATTACATTCTCTCTCTCACTCACACACATTCTCTTTCTCTCTCTCTCACATTCTCTCTTCCTCTCTCTCACATTCTCTCTTACATTCTCTCTCTCTCACATTCTCTCTCTATTACATTCTCTCTCTCACTCACATACATTCTCTTTCTCTCTCTCTCACATTCTCTCTCTCTATTAAATTCTCTCTCTCACACATTCTCTCTCTATTACATTCGCTCTCTCTATTACATTCTCTCTCACACATTCTCTCTCTATTATTCTTTCTCTCTCACATTCTCTCTCTCTATTACATTCTCTCTCTCACATTCTCTATCTCTCACTTTCTCTCTCTCTCACATTCTCTCTTCCTCTCTATTACATTCTCTCTCTCACACATTCTCTCTCTATTACATTCTCTCTCACATACTCTCTCTCTATTACATTCTCTCTCTCTATTACATTCTCTCAATCTATTATATTCTCTCTCTCTCACATTCTCTCTCTCACACATTCTCTCTCTGTATTACATTCTCTCTCTCTCACATTCTCACTCTCTGTTACATTCTCTCACTCTCACAGTCTCTTTCTCTATTACATTCTCTCTCACATTATCTCTCTCTATTACATTCTCTCTCACATTCTCTCTCTATTACATTCTCTCAATCACACATTGTCTCTCTCTATTACATTCTCTCTCTCTATTACATTCTCTCTCTTTCTCACATTCTCTCTCTCACATTCTCTCTCTATTACATTGTCTCTCACACAATCTCTCTCTCTATTACATTCTCTCTCTCTATTACATTCTCTCTCTCTATTACATTCTCTCTCTATTACATTCTCTCTCTCTCTTACATTCTCTCTCTCACATTCTCTCTCTCTATTACATTTTCTCTCTCTATTACATTCTCTCTCTCACATTCTCTCTCTATTACATTCTCTCACTCAATTACATTCTCTCTCTCTATTATTCTTTCTCTCTCACATTCTCTCTCTCTATTACATTCTCTGTGTCACATTCTCTATCTCTAAAATTCTCTCTATTACATTCTCACTCTGTCTCTCATGTTCTCTCTCTATTACATTCTCTCTCTCACACATTTTCTCTCTCTTTCTCACATTCTCTCTCTATTACATTCTCTCTCACACACACACATTCTCTCTCTCTATTACATTCTCTCTCTCACACATTCTCTCTCTCTATTACATTCTCTCTCTCACATTCTCTTTCTCTATTACATTCTCTCTCTCATAGATTCTCTCTCTCTATTACATTCGCTCTCTCTATTACATTCTCTCTCTCTCACATTCTCTCTTCCTCTCTATTACATTCTCTCTCTCCCACATTCTCTCTCACACACATTCTCTCTCTCTCTCACATTCTCTCTCTCACACATTCTCTCTCTCTCACATTCTCTCTCTCACACATTCTCTCTCTCACACATTCTCTCTCTCTATTACATTCTCTCTCTCACTCACACACATTCTCTTTCTCTCTCTCTCACATTCTCTCTTCCTCTCTCTCACATTCTCTCTTACATTCTCTCTCTCTCACATTCTCTCTCTATTACATTCTCTCTCTCACTCACATACATTCTCTTTCTCTCTCTCTCACATTCTCTCTCTCTCTATTAAATTCTCTCTCTCACACATTCTCTCTCTATTACATTCGCTCTCTCTATTACATTCTCTCTCACACATTCTCTCTCTATTATTCTTTCTCTCTCACATTCTCTCTCTCTATTACATTCTCTCTCTCACTTTCTCTATCTCTCACTTTCTCTCTCTCTCACATTCTCTCTTCCTCTCTATTACATTCTCTCTCTCTCACATTCTCTCTCTATTACATTCTCTCTCACATACACTCTCTCTATTACATTCTCTCTCTCTATTACATTCTCTCAATCTATTACATTCTCTCTCTCTCACATTCTCTCTCTCACACATTCTCTCTCTGTATTACATTCTCTCTCTCTCACATTCTCACTCTCTGTTACATTCTCTCACTCTCACAGTCTCTTTCTCTATTACATTCTCTCACATTATCTCTCTCTATTACATTCTCTCTCACATTCTCTCTCTATTACATTCTCTCTCTCACACATTCTCTCTCTCTATTACATTCTCTCTCTCTATTACATTCTCTCTCTTTCTCACATTCTCTCTCTCACATTCTCTCTCTATTACATTGTCTCTCACACATTCTCTCTCTCTATTACATTCTCTCTCTCTATTACATTCTCTCTCACATACTCTCTCTCTATTACATTCTCTCTCTCACATTCTCTCAATCTCGCACATTCTCTCTCTCACACATTCTCTCTCTCTCAAATTCTCTCTCTCTATTACATTCTATCTCAAATATTCTCTCTCTCACACATTCTCTCTCTCTAATTCTTTCTCTCTATTACATTCTCTCGCTCACATTCTCTCTCTCTATTACATTCTCTCTCTCTCACATTATCGGTATTACATTCTCTCTCTCATACATTCTCTCTCTCTGTTACATTCTCTCTCTCTATTACATTCTCTCACTCACACATTCTCTCTCTCTATTACATTCTCTCTCTCTATTACATTCTCTCTCACATACTCTCTCTCTATTACATTCTCTCTCTCTATTACATTCTCTCAATCTATTACATTCTCTCTCTCTCACATTCTCTCTCTCACACATTCTCTCTCTCACACATTCTCTCTCTGTATTACATTCTCTCTCTCTATTACATTCTCTCACTCACAGTCTCTTTCTCTATTACATTCTCTCTCACATTATCTCTCTCTATTACATTCTCTCTCACATTCTCTCTCTATTACATTCTCTCTCTCTCACATTCTCTCTCTCTATTACATTCTCTCTCTCTCTCACATTCTCTCTCTATTACATTGTCTCTCTCTCTCACATTCTCTCTCTCTTTTACATTCTCTCTCTCTATTACATTCTCTCTTTCTCACATTCTCTCTCTCTCTTACATTGTCTCTCTTACACACACATTCTCTCTCTCTATTACATTTTCTCTCTCACATTCTCTCTCTCTATTACATTTTCTCTCTCACAGATTCTCTCTCGCTCTTACATTCTCTCACATTCTCTCTCTATTATTCTTTCTCTCTCACATTCTCTCTCTCACATTCTCTATCTCTCATATTCTCTCTATTACATTCTCTCTCTCTCTCTCACATTCTCTCTCTATTACATTCTCTCTCTCTCTATTACATTCTCTCTCTCACACACATTCTCTTTCTCTCTCGCACACTCTCTCTCGCACACTCTCTCTCTCTCTCGCACATTCTCTCTCTCTATTACATTCTCTCTCTCTATTACATTCTCTCTCTCACATTCTCTCTCTCTATTACATTCTCTCTCTCTCAAATTCTCTCTCTCTATTACATTCTATCTCAAATATTCTCCATCTCTCACATTCTCTCTCTCTATTACATTCTCTCTCTCTCTAATTCTTTCTCTCTATTACATTCTCTCCCTCACATTCTATCTCTCTTATTACATTCTCTCTCTCACACATTCTCTCTCTTTTACATTCTCTGTCTTTCACATTCTCTCTCTCATTCTCTCTCTCTATTACATTCTCTCTCTCTATTACATTCTCTCTCTCTCACATTATCTCTATTACATTCTCTCTCTCACACATTCTCTCTCTCTGTTACATTCTCTCTCTCTATTACATTCTCTCACTCACACATTCTCTCTCTCTATTACATTCTCTCAATCTATTACATTCTCTCTCACACACATTCTCTCACTCTCACAGTCTCTTTCTCTATTACATTCTCTCTCACATTATCTCTCTCTATTACATTCTCTCTCACATTCTCTCTATTACATTCTCTCTCTCACACATACTCTCTCTCTATTACATTCTCTCTCTCTATTACATTCTCTCTCTTTCTCACATTCTCTCTCTCACATTCTCTCTCTATTACATTCTCTCTCTCACACATTCTCTCTCTCTATTACATTCTCTCTCTTTATTACATTCTCTGTCTCACACATTCTCTCTCTCTATTACATTCTCTCTCTCACAGATTCTCTCTCTCTATTACATTCTCTCTCTCTCACATTCTCTCTCTATTACATTCTCTCTCTCACTCACAGATTCTCTTTCTCTCTCTCTCACATTCTCTCTCTCTCTATTACATTCTCTCTCTCTCACACATTCTCTCTCTCTAATAAATTCCCTCTCTCTCACATTCTCTCTCTATTACATTCTCTCTCTCTCACATTCTCTATTACATTTTCTCTCTCACATTCTCTCTCTATTACATTCTCTCTCTCTCACACACACACATTCTCTTTCTCTCTCACACACATTCTCTCTCTCTCACATTCTCTCTCTCTATTAAATTCTCTCTCTCTCACATTCTCTCTCTAATACATTCTCTCTCTCATATTCCCTATTACATTCTCTCTCTCACACATTCTCTCTCTATTACATTCTCTCTCTCTCTCACACACACACATTCTCTTTCTCTCTCTCATTCTCTCTCTCTCTATTACATTCTCTCTGTCTCACACATTCTCTCTCTATTACATTCTCTCTCACACACATTCTCTCTCTCAGTCTCATTCTATCTCTCTCTCTCATTCTCTCTCTATATTACATTCTCTCTCACACACATTCTCTCCCTCTCTCACATTCTCTCTCTCTATTACATTCTCTCTCTCACACATTCTCTCTCACACACATTCTCTCTCTCTCTCACACACACTCTCTCTCTCTCACATTCTCTCTCTCTATTACGTTCTCTCTCTCTCACATTCTCTCTCTCTATTACATTCTCTCTCTCTCTATTACATTCTCTCTCTCACATTCTCTCTCTCTATTACATTCTCTCTCTCTATTACATTCTCTCTCTATTACATTCTCTCTCTCTCTTACATTCTCTCTCTCACATTCTCTCTCTCTATTACATTTTCTCTCTCTATTACATTCTCTCTCTCACATTCTCTCTCTCTATTACATTCTCTCACTCAATTACATTCTCTCTCTCTATTATTCTTTCTCTCTCACATTCTCTCTCTCTATTACATTCTCTCTCTCTATTACATTCTCTCTCTCACATTCTCTCTCTCTATTACATTCTCTCTCTCTCAAATTCTCTCTCTCTATTACATTCTATCTCAAATATTCTCTCTCTCTCACATTCTCTCTCTCTCTAATTCTTTCTCTCTATTACATTCTCTCCCTCACATTCTATCTCTCTTATTACATTCTCTCTCTCACACATTCTCTCTCTTTTACATGCTCTGTCTTTCACTTTCTCTCTCTCATTCTCTCTCTCTATTACATTCTCTCTCTCACATTCTCTCTCTCTATTACATTCTCTCTCTCTCACATTATCTCTATTACATTCTCTCTCTCACACATTCTCTCTCTCTGTTACATTCTCTCTCTCTATTACATTCTCTCACTCACACATTCTCTCTCTCTATTACATTCTCTCAATCTATTACATTCTCTCTCACACACATTCTCTCACTCTCACAGTCTCTTTCTCTATTACATTCTCTCTCACATTATCTCTCTCTATTACATTCTCTCTCACATTCTCTCTATTACATTCTCTCTCTCTCACATACTCTCTCTCTATTACATTCTCTCTCTTTCTCACATTCTCTCTCTATTACATTCTCTCTCTCACACATTCTCTCTCTCTATTACATTCTCTGTCTCACACATTCTCTCTCTCTATTACATTCTCTCTCTCACAGATTCTCTCTCTCTATTACATTCTCTCTCTCTCACATTCTCTCTCTATTACATTCTCTCTCTCACTCACACATTCTTTCTCTCTCTCTCACATTCTCTCTCTCTCTATTACATTCTCTCTCTCTCACACATTCTCTCTCTCTATTAAATTCTCTCTCTCTCACATTCTCTCTCTATTACATTCTCTCTCTCTCACATTCTCTATTACATTTTCTCTCTCACATTCTCTCTCTATTACATTCTCTCTCTCTCTCACACACACACATTCTCTTTCTCTCTCACACACATTCTCTCTCTCTCACATTCTCTCTCTCTATTAAATTCTCTCTCTCTCTCATTCTCTCTCTAATACATTCTCTCTCTCATATTCCCTATTACATTCTCTCTCTCTCACATACTCTCTCTCTATTACATTCTCTCTCTTTCTCACATTCTCTCTCTATTACATTCTCTCTGTCTCACACATTCTCTCTCTATTACATTCTCTCTCACACACATTCTCTCTCTCAGTCTCATTCTATCTCTCTCTCTCATTCTCTCTCTATATTACATTATCTCTCACACACATTCTCTCCCTCTCTCACATTCTCTCTCTCTATTACATTCTCTCTCTCACACATTCTCTCTCACACACATTCTCTCTCTCTCTCACACACACTCTCTCTCTCACATTCTCTCTCTCTATTACGTTCTCTCTCTCTCACATTCTCTCTCTCTATTACATTCTCTCTCTCTCTATTACACTCTCTCTCTCTCTATTACATTCTCTCTCTCACATTCTCTCTCTCTATTACATTCTCTCACTCAATTACATTCTCTCTCTCTATTATTCTTTCTCTCTCACATTCTCTCTCTCTATTACATTCTCTCTCTCACATTCTCTATCTCTAACATTCTCTGTATTACATTCTCACTCTCTCTCTCACGTTCTCTCTCTATTACATTCTCTCTCTTTCTCACATTCTCTCTCTATTACATTCTCTCTCTCACACATTCTCTCTCTCTATTACATTCTCTCTCTCACATTCTCTCTCTCATAGATTCTCTCTCTCTATTACATTCGCTCTCTCTATTACATTCTCTCTCTCTCACATTCTCTCTTCCTCTCTATTACATTCTCTCTCTCTCACATTCTCTCTCTCACACATTCCATCTCTCTCTCAAATTCTCTCTCTCACACATTCTCTCTCTCTCACATTCTCTCTCTCACACATTCTCTCTCTCTATTACATTCTCTCTCTCACTCACACACATTCTCTTTCTCTCTCTCTCACATTCTCTCTTCCTCTCTCTCACATTCTCTCTTACATTCTCTCTCTCTCACATTCTCTCTCTCACACATTCTCTCTCTCTCACATTCTCTCTCTCACACATTCTCTCTCTCACACATTCTCTCTCTCTATTACATTCTCTCTCTCACTCACACACATTCTCTTTCTCTCTCTCTCACATTCTCTCTTACATTCTCTCTCTCTCACATTCTCTCTCTATTACGTTCTCTCTCTCACTCACATACATTCTCTTTCTCTCTCTCTCACATTCTCTCTCTCTCTATTAAATTCTCTCTCTCACACATTCTCTCTCTATTACATTCGCTCTCTCTGTTACATTCTCTCTCACACATTCTCTCTCTATTATTCTTTCTCTCTCACATTCTCTCTCTCTATTACATTCTCTCTCTCACATTCTCTATCTCTCACATTCTCTCTCTCTCACATTCTCTCTTCCTCTCTATTACATTCTCTCTCTCTCACATTCTCTCTCTATTACATTCTCTCTCACATACTCTCTCTCTATTACATTCTCTCTCTCTATTACATTCTCTCAATCTATTACATTCTCTCTCTCGCACATTCTCTCTCTCACACATTCTCTCTCTCTCACATTCTCTGTCTCTATTACATTCTCTCACTCTCACAGTCTCTTTCTCTATTACATTCTCTCTCACATCATCTCTCTCTGTTACATTCTCTCTCTATTACATTCTCTCTCACACACATTCTCTCTCTCTATTACATTCTCTCTCTCTATTACATTCTCTCTCTTTCTCACATTCTCTCTCTCATATTCTCTCTCTATTACATTGTCTCTCTCTCACACATTCTCTCTCTCTATTACATTCTCTCTCACATACTCTCTCTCTATTACATTCTCTCTCTCTCACATTCTCTCAATCTATTACATTCTCTCTCTCTCGCACATTCTCTCTCTCACACATTCTCTCTCTCTCAAATTCTCTCTCTCTATTACATTCTATCTCAAATATTCTCTCTCTCACACATTCTCTCTCTCTCTAATTCTTTCTCTCTATTACTTCCTCTCTCTCACATTCTCTCTCTCTATTACATTCTCTCTCTCACATTATCTGTATTACATTCTCTCTCTCACACATTCTCTCTCTCTATTACATTCTTTCTCTCACATTCTCTCTCTCACATTCTCTCTCTATTACATTCTCTCTCTCTCACACACATTCTCTCTCTCTCTCACACACACACATTCTCTTTCTCTCTCTCACATTCTCTCTCTATTACATTGTCTCTCTCTCTCACATTCTCTCTCTCTTTTACATTCTCTCTCTCTATTACATTCTCTCTTTCTCACATTCTCTCTCTCTATTACATTGTCTCTCTTACACACACATTCTCTCTCTCTATTACATTCTCTCTCACATTCTCTCTCTCTATTACATTTTCTCTCTCACAGATTCTCTCTCTCTCTTACATTCTCTCACATTCTCTCTCTATTATTCTTTCTCTCTCACATTCTCTATCTCTCATTCTCTCTATTACATTCTCTCTCTCTCTCTCTCTCACATTCTCTCTCTATTACATTCTCTCTCTCTCTATTACATTCTCTCTCTCTCACACACATTCTCTCTCTCTCTCACACACATTCTCTTTCTCTCTCGCACACTCTCTCTCGCACACTCTCTCTCTCGCACATTCTCTCTGTCTCTCACATTCTCTCTCTCTCGCACATTCTCTCTCTCTCAAATTCTCTCTCTCTTTTACATTCTATCTCAAATATTCTCTCTCTCTCACATTCTCTCTCTCTATTACATTCTCTCTCTCTCTAATTCTTTCTCTCTATTACATTCACTCCCTCACATTCTCTCTCTCTTATTACATTCTCTCTCTCACACATTCTCTCTCTTTTACATTCTCTGTCTTTCACATTCTCTCTCACATTCTCTCTCACATTCTCTATCTCTCATATTCTCTCTATTACAGTCTCTCTCTCTCGCTCACATTCTCTCTCTATTACATTCTCTCTCTCTCTGTTACATTCTCTCTCTCTCACACACATTCTCTCTCTCTCTCACACACATTCTCTTTCTCTCTCGCACACTCTCTCTCGCACACTCTCTCTCTCGCACATTCTCTCTCTCTCACACATTCTCTCTCTCTCGCACATTCTCTCTCTCTATTACATTCTATCTCAAATATTCTCTCTCTCTCACATTCTCTCTCTCTATTACATTCTCTCTCTCTCTAATTCTTTCTCTCTATTACATTCTCTCCCTCACATTCTCTCTCTCTTATTACATTCTCTCTCTCACACATTCTCTCTCTTTTACATTCTCTGTCTTTCACATTCTCTCTCTCATTCTCTCTCTCTCTTACATTCTCTCTCTCACATTCTCTCTCTCTATTACATTCTCTCTCTCTCACATTATCTCTATTACATTCTCTCTCTCACACATTCTCTCTCTCTGTTACATTCTCTCTCACACATTCTCTCTCTCACACATTCTCTCTCTCTATTACATTCTCTCTCACATACTCTCTCTCTATTACATTCTCTCTCTCTCACATTCTCTTAATCTATTACATTCTCTCTCACACACATTCTCTCTCTGTATTACATTCTCTCTCTCTCACATTCTCTCAATCTCACAGTCTCTTTCTCTATTACATTCTCTCTCACATTATCTCTCTCTATTACTTTCTCTCTCACATTCTCTCTATTACATTCTCTCTCTCTCACATACTCTCTCTCTATTACATTCTCTCTCTCGATTACATTCTCTCTCTTTCTCACATTCTCTCTCTCACATTCTCTCTCTATTACATTCTCTCTCTTTATTACATTCTCTGTCTCACACATTCTCTCTCTCTATTACATTCTCTCTCTATTACATTCTCTCTCTCACACATTCTCTCTCTATTACATTCTCTCTCTCACTCACACATTCTCTTTCTCTCTCTCTCACATTCTGTCTCTCTCTATTACATTCTCTCTCTCACACACATTCTCTCTCTCTATTAAATTCTCTCTCTCTCACATTCTCTCTCTATTACATTCTCTCTCTCTCACATTCTCTATTACATTTTCTCTCTCACATTCTCTCTCTCTATTACATTCTCTCACTCAATTACGTTCTCTCTCTATTATTCTTTCTCTCTCACATTTTCTCTCTCACATTCTCTATCTCTAACATTCTCTCTATTACATTCTCACTCTCTCTCTCACGTTCTCTCTCTATTACATTCTCTCTCTCACACATTTTCTCCCTCTTTCTCACATTCTCTCTCTATTACATTCTCTCTCTCACACACACATTCTCTCTCTCTATTACATTCTCTCCCTCACACTTTCTCTCTCTCTATTACATTCTCTTTCTCTATTACATTCTCTCTCTCATAGATTCTCTCTCTCTATTACATTCTCTCTCTTTCTCACATTCTCTCTCTCACATTCTCTCTCTATTACATTCTCTCTCTCACACATTCTCTCTCTCTATTACATTCTCTCTCTTTATTACATTCTCTGTCTCACACATTCTCTCTCTCTATTACATTCTCTCTCACAGATTCTCTCTCTCTATTACATTCTCTCTCTCTCACATTCTCTCTCTATTACATTCTCTCTCTCACTCACACATTCTCTTTCTCTCTCTCTCACATTCTCTCTCTCTCTATTACATTCTCTCTCTCTCACACATTCTCTCTCTCTATTAAATTCTCTCTCTCTCACATTCTCTCTCTATTACATTCTCTCTCTCTCACATTCTCTATTACATTTTCTCTCTCACATTCTCTCTCTATTACATTCTCTCTCTCTCTCACACACATTCTCTTTCTCTCTCACACACATTCTCTCTCTCTCTATTACATTCTCTCTCTCTCACACATTCTCTCTCTCTATTAAATTCTCTCTCTAATACATTCTCTCTCTCATATTCCCTATTACATTCTCTCTCTCACACATTCTCTCTCTATTACATTCTCTCTCTCTCTCTCACACACACATTCTCTTTCTCTCTCTCATTCTCTCTCTCTCTATTACATTCTCTCTGTCTCACACATTCTCTCTCTATTACATTCTCTCTCACACACATTCTCTCTCTCAGTCTCATTCTATCTCTCTCTCTCATTCTCTCTCTATATTACATTCTCTCTCACACACATTCTCTCCCTCTCTCACATTCTCTCTCTCTATTACATTCTCTCTCTATTACATTCTCTCTCTCTCTCTCACACACACATTCTCTTTCTCTCTCTCATTCTCTCTCTCTCTATTACATTCTCTCTGTCTCACACATTCTCTCTCTATTACATTCTCTCTCACACACATTCTCTCTCTCAGTCTCATTCTATCTCTCTCTCTCATTCTCTCTCTATATTACATTCTCTCTCACACACATTCTCTCCCTCTCTCACATTCTCTCTCTCTATTACATTCTCTCTCTCACATTCTCTCTCTATTACGTTCTCTCTCTCTCACATTCTCTCTCTCTATTACATTCTCTCTCTCTCTATTACATTCTCTCTCTCTCTATTACATTCTCTCTCTCACATTCTCTCTCTCTATTACATTCTCTCTCTCTATTACATTCTCTCTCTATTACATTCTCTCTCTCTCACATTCTCTCTCTCTATTACATTTTCTCTCTCTATTACATTCTCTCTCTCTATTACATTCTCTCACTCAATTACATTCTCTCTCTCTATTATTCTTTCTCTCTCACATTCTCTCTCTCTATTACATTCTCTCTCTCACATTCTCTATCTCTAACATTCTCTCTATTACATTCTCTCTCTCACACATTTTCTCTCTCTTTCTCACATTCTCTCTCTATTACATTCTCTCTCACACACACACATTCGCTCTCTCTATTACATTCTCTCTCTCTCACATTCTCTCTTCCTCTCTATTACATTCTCTCTCTCTCACATTCTCTCTCTCACACATTCTCTCTCTCTCACATTCTCTCTCTCTCACATTCTCTCTCTCACACATTCTCTCTCTCACACATTCTCTCTCTCTATTACATTCTCTCTCTCACTCACACACATTCTCTTTCTCTCTCTCTCACATTCTCTCTTCCTCTCTCTCACATTCTCTCTTACATTCTCTCTCTCTCACATTCTCTCTCTATTACATTCTCTCTCTCACTCACATACATTCTCTTTCTCTCTCTCTCACATTCTCTCTCTCTCTATTAAATTCCCTCTCTCACACATTCTCTCTCTATTACATTCGCTCTCTCTATTACATTCTCTCTCACACATTCTCTCTCTATTATTCTTTCACTCTCACATTCTCTCTCTCACATTCTCTCTCTATTACATTCTCTCTCCCTCACATTCTCTCTTACATTCTCTCTCTCTCACATTCTCTCTATTACATTCTCTCTCTGACTCACA
The DNA here is from genome assembly GCF_047496795.1 of Chiloscyllium punctatum. Lineage (NCBI taxonomy): Eukaryota > Metazoa > Chordata > Chondrichthyes > Orectolobiformes > Hemiscylliidae > Chiloscyllium > Chiloscyllium punctatum. The sequence continues at coordinate 3,577,787 of NC_092742.1, read as the reverse complement.
CACATTCTCTTTCTCTCTCTCTCACATTCTCTCTCTCTCACACATTCTCTCTCTCACACATTCTCTCTCTCTATTACCTTCTCACTCTCACAGTCTCTTTCTCTGTTACATTCTCTCTCACATTATCTCTCTCTATTACATTCTCTCTCACATTCTCTCTATTACATTCTCTCTCTCACACATTTTCTCTCTCTTTCTCACATTCTCTCTCTATTACATGCTCTCTCACTATTACATTCTCTCTATCTCACATTCTCTATTACATTCTCTCTCTCTCACATTCTCTCTCTATTACATTCTCCCTCTCTCTCACACACACATTCTCTTTCTCTCTCTTTCACATTCTCTCTCTCTATTACATTCTCTCTCTCTCACATTCTCTCTCCCTATTACATTCTCTCTCCCTCACATTCTCTCTCTCACACATTCTCTCTCTCTCACATTCTCTCTCTCTATTACATTCTCTCTCCCTCACATTCTCTCTCTCACACATTCTCTCTATCTCACATTCTCTATTACATTCTCTCTCTCTCACATTCTCTCTCTCTATTACATTCTCGCTCTCACAATCTCTATCTCTCACATTCTCTCTCTCTCACATTCTCTCTTCCTCTCTATTACATTCTCTCTCTCTCACATTCTCTCTCTCTCACATTCTCTCTCTATTACATTCTCTCTCTCACTCACACACATTCTCTTTCTCTCTCTCACATTCTCTCTCTCTCTATTACATTCTCTCTCTCACATTCTCTCTCTCTCTTACATTCTCTCTCTATTACATTCTCTCTCTCTCTCACACACACATTCTCTTTCTCTCTCTCTCATTCTCTCTCTCTATTACATTCTCTCCATCTCATATTCTCTCTCTCTCTCACATTCTCTCTCTCTATTACATTCTCTCTCTCTCACACATTCTCTCTCTCTCACATTCTCTCTCTCTATT